>NC_041407.2:21395000-21525000 GCF_900747795.2 Erpetoichthys calabaricus
GACTGTATGGATGGTTACCTGCCAGGTTACGCTTGTGGTTGGTCAGGAAGTCGCCTTACATCCGCCACGTGCCCTCTTTGTGTTCCCAGAAGCTGATCATAGAATGGTTGTAATAGTTTACTTTCAAATAATGCAAAGAGTATGCGACACGTGTTTCTCCCTAATTCTGGGCTCATCAGGCATACACACTCACTGCATCCCCTCTCGGGAATCGAATCTCTATCATCAGCGGCAGAGTTGAAGCCCCTAACGTTGCAGTCAGCAAGTCGGCTAACATCCGCCATGTGCCGTTTTTCAGTTGCGAGATGCAGATCATAGAATGGTTGAAACTGTTGCCCCTAACGTTGCGCTACGGCGTGTGGTTCGTTTATACCTCGTGTCTTCTCATTAAACTTTTATCTCGCGAATATGTTATTGCAATCCGCAGCGGGAGCATTTCTATAAACTTAATTTAAACTTACGTTTTACACCGTGCTTTGTTTCCCTTATGAACATGCTTGTATGCTTCATTCGCTCCCTTCTCAATTGTTTAATGAATTTATTGTTCTTCGCTGTTTGCGGCTCCTCCTTCATTTGTCCCTACTGCGTTCACAGTCTTTTCACGTGATTACGTGGGAGGCGTGATGACGTGACACTCAACTCCTCCTCCCACGGCCATTGAGCTGCCGTCCATTACGGTATATTGTGAAAAAAGAGGTTCCAGTTATGCCCATTACGCGTTGAATTTCGAAATGAAACCTGCCTAACTTTTGTAAGTAAGCTGTAAGGAATCAGCCTGCCAAATTTCAGCCTTCCACCTACACGGGAAGTTGCAGAATTAGTGATGAGTCAGTCAGTCAGTCAGTCAGTGAGTCAGTGAGGGCTTTGCCTTTTATTAATTAGTATAGATATACTCTGTATATACTGGTGTGAATGGAATGTCTCTGACCAAACAATCAGAAACAGCCATCATGAGGGTGGCCTGAGGGCCCAACGTCCTCTAGTGGGCCCAGTGCTCACTGCCTGGCACCGTGGAGCTCGATTGGCATTTGCCATAGAATACCAGAATTGTCAGGTCTATCACTGGCGGGCGCCTTGTACTTTTCACAGATGAGAGCAGGTTCACCCTGAGCACATTTGACAGACGTGAAATCTTCTGGAGAAACCGTGGAGAATGTTATGCTGCCTGTAACATCGTTCAGCATGACCGGTTTGGTGGTGGGTCAGTGATGGGCTGGGGAGGCATATCCATGGAGGGACGCACAGACCTCTACAGGCTAGATAATGGCACCTTGACTGCCATTATGTATCGGGATGAAATCCTTGGACCCATTGTCAGACCCTATGCTGGTGCAGTGGGTCCTGGGTTCTTCCTGGTGCACAACAAAAATTTCGGTTTAATGGATGAGCCTGCCTGCCACATTATTTTTTCACTTTGATTATCAAGGTGTCTCTGAATTCAGCCCTCTGTAGGTCGATAATTTTCATTTCCATCAAACAAGGTGGCATCCTTTCGTTCCTAACACATTAGCATATCAGTCCATAGCAGTAGAGATAGCCAGCAGGAGTTCTTTTTTTTCCATTGAGATCTGATATGTTTTCAAAGTGTTCCTTTAAATTTTTTGGGCAGTATATATATATATATATATATATATATATATATATATATATATATATATATATATATATATATATATATATATATATATATATATCATAAGCTTCTGTAAAAAGTCAGATATCCCCCTTTGGACAAATCTATCTATCTATCTACTGTATCTGCTGCCTAATGAGGACTACACTAAGAGGGCTTTGTGTTTTTTGAAATATTAACATCACCTGAGTTGGACTCTTCTGTCTATAAATCCTGTTGAACCACCACAAGCTTCCTTTTTAAGCTCTTGATATTGTAAAATGCTATTAAAACATTCATTTTATATACTGGTGCGTGTTATTTAAATTATATTATTGCTGACATTTTTGATTATGACTCATTGTTCCAAAAATATTTAATAATTAATAATGCGGTATCTTGGTCTTTGATGAAATAAATAAACAAAAATGTAAAAATTTCTAACTTTCAAAACAGTTAGGAAAGTCCCTGATAACATCTGCACAACTTGTTTTGAGTTTCAGATTGCATATTTTTTCTTTGTTTTCTGGGTAGTTTGTTTTGTTCTTCGCTTTTATTTTTATATTTGATAAATGAATAGATATGAAAGAGAAAAGCGCTATATAAATGTAATGAATTATTATTATTATTATATTGTAGGAGTAATAGATAGAATTTTATTTGTTCCCACAAGGAAATTTGGCTTTTTACAGAAGCTCTTGAAATAAATAAATAAATAGTTATATACACATACACCATGGTCTGAGAACACATCAGAATGGCTAAAAAGGAAGAAAATGAAAAAGAATGAAAGCTCCTGACTGGCAGTCCCAGTCCCAGTGAGGCCTTATGCAGGCGTTTTGCTGTTGGCTGAATTTTACACACACAGGTGGTCCGGTGGCACAGCACTTAGTGTGCCAGACTCAGCTCCTCGAGACTCTTTACATGCCAGGCAGGTTGCTTTCTGTATGGACTCTGTATGTTCTCTCCATGTTTTTCTCCTGTTTCAATCCTACACCACACTGTCAGCTCCAGGTTTATATGGATGAATGTCGTAAGAGTGTTGTTGTGCCCTGTGATGCACTGGCACCTTGATCAGGGTTTTCTTTCCTGCTTGCTTCCATTGTTTCCAAGATGGGCTTTGTCTCCTTATAACATTAAACTTAAATGAAGTGTAGTTCAAAAATTGCAAGTGTGGGTTGATAATTTTACAAAGCAGAAACGGACATCTGTGAAGTTTATACACATAACTGATATTCCTACCTGGGTGTGATGAGATCTTCCATTGGTTTCCCGAGCCCATTTTTTTTTTTTTTTTGCAACATGAATAATAAAGGCAGGAGTTTATGAGATGCTGCCTGTGTAAGCGTCAAAAAGCAGTTTTTGTTCTGTGGGAAAATACACGGGCTTAAGGGCAAACTCATGTTTTTGATGACACATTCTTGTTTTGCAGATCAAGAAGCTGTGCTCCAAGAAGCCGTCAAAAGAAGCCGTTTATGAAGAAATGGTCAAGAAATAGCGGCACACAAGACCAGAGGAAGGGCATCTTGACCGCGTGTAGCAGTTTCTATTTTCTAGACATTCTGGGTCACTTAAACTGTACACCACATGAACATGTGGCTTTGGCCCAATGCCCTTGTTGTGTACATAAAGACTGCATGCAAGTGTAATTTTTTTTAATGCCGATCTTTGAAGCTCTGCCTTTCAGTTATTAGAATTAGATAGATAGATAGATAGATAGATAGATAGATAGATAGATAGATAGATAGATAGATAGATAGATAGATAGATAGATAGATAGATACTTTATTAATCCCAAGGGGAAATTCACAGTGACAATTAGAGACATTTCAGATGAAATTTACACCTTACTTACTAAAATGGAGACATTTTCAGATTGCAGTTGACTTTTCTCTCTAAAGTGTTCAGTTGGCATCTGACATCGAGGCTTGAACTTCTGCATTGTTCTTCAAGTCGAGAGAGACTCTCAAATCAATGGTTAGGGCAACTGCACCATAAAACTGCATGCAAAACAACAAAGCTTTGTGCAGCTTTAATATTAATTTGCCTGCCCTGTCCTGCTGCAGACTGAAGAGAGGATGGCTTTAAATCCTTGGTTTAGTATAAAATGACTGATTTACAAGTTGCCACGTGCCTCTTAGATATGGAGCTTTGATTAACATGCCGAGTATAAATAACAACTTTATCAAACCCACTTCATCCAATTTAGGGCTTTGCGGAAAGTCGCCCAGCAGCACAGGGCAGGCATGGCAGTATCATGCTGAGCGAAAAATTAAAATATCGAGTCTGACTCGATCTTGAACTTTACACACCTCTCTAGGGGTGCCTGCTGTTTTAAAAGGAGTACAGGAGTCAATAAACGAGAATATAAGGTTTGTGTGTACATTATATGGGAATTGATGCAGAACAGTGTTAGCTGGGAGGACATTCTGCAAGGGTGAGGTGGCTGACCTCAGTTACAACTCAATGCTTCTCTTATCTTACATGAATAGATATTTTGTAGTATAATGGTCTAGCACATGTATTAATAAGCATTGCTTTGTATTTTTAAAATTTTTTTAAAATTTTCTGCTAAATAATTCATCATTGTCTGTTACGAAATAAATAAAAGAATCTATTTTTGAACTGCCGTTTCTGCCTTGTGTTGTGTAGGCCATAAATAAATCAACAGTTCTTGCACCTTCATGCTTAAGGAGGTTAGCGAACTCGTACAGAAACCCTTGACGCATATTTTCAGAAAGTCGCTACGTGACGGGACGAGGGTCGGCTCCATGCTACCTGTACCATCTGGGAGTCTCTATAACCCACCAATAAGGACGAGCCAGGCAAATGAGGACACTCACCTAGCAAGGGGCAGGTGTAATGGTGCTCGTGTGCTTTTAATAAAAGTCCAACCCAAAAACTGTTTAACTAGTGCATAAATAAATAATCCATTAAAAAATAGTGATGCAGAATTAAAACGAGAGTAAAACCAACACAGTCATCGGGTCCTTAATGTTCCGTCAGACGAGCTCAGCACATCTCTCTCTTCATGTTCTTGGCTCACCCATTGCTCATTCAGCAGCTGCGGTCCTCACCACGCTGCCACTCGGGATCCTCCCATCATCCTTCACGCTCCCTTGTTGTACCTTGGATACCTGGGGTTGGACTCCACCTCAAATGCTTCTGCTCTACCACCAAAAATCAGAGCGCCGATACTTTGCTCCTCTTTGGGGCCAACGACTGCACTGCCTCTCCCACACTGGCTGGTGGGCTTGTCTTGCTTCTCCAGCCAGTGCCGGTCTCTCTTTCCACTCTTTCAGTTCTCTCTCTCTCCCCTCTGGTCCTGAGCAGGCTCCTCTAGTGCTCCCTCTCCTAATGGGGCACAGGTGTAAAATGGCGCACCCTCCACGGCAATAATGAGCTACCTGACTGACGCTTGCACTTGCACG
Source organism: Erpetoichthys calabaricus (assembly GCF_900747795.2). Classification (NCBI taxonomy): domain Eukaryota; kingdom Metazoa; phylum Chordata; class Cladistia; order Polypteriformes; family Polypteridae; genus Erpetoichthys; species Erpetoichthys calabaricus. The sequence goes on from NC_041407.2 coordinate 21,400,044, forward strand.
TGTATACACAATCAGCCAGGCGCCTCCATCATCCCTGGAGCAGAGCGCGACCCCGAATGGACCCTGTATGGAGCCTGCATGTCGCAGGCCACAATTATTTATTTAAAATCCGCCCAAAGCCACGGACCATCTACAGTTACGTCCATAAATATTTGGAATGAGACAACTTTTTTCTAATTTTGGTTCTGTACATTACCACAATTAATTTTAAATGAAACAACTCCGATGCAGTTGAAGTGCAGACTTTCAGCTTTAATTCAGTGGGGAGAACAAAACGATTGCATAAAAATGTGAGGCAACTAAAGCATTTTTTTAACACAATCCCTTCATTTCAGGGGCTCAAAAGTAATTGGACAATTGACTCAAAGGCTATTACATGGGCAGGTGTGGGCAAGTCCGTCATTATGTCATTATCAATTAAGCAGATAAAAGGCCTGGAGTTGATTTGAGGTGTGGTGCTTGCATGTGGAAGATTTTGCTGTGAACAGACAACATGCGGTCAAAGGAGCTCTCCATGCAGGTGAAAGAAGCCATCCTTAAGCTGTGTCCCAGATGGATGGGGACCCTACCCAGCCGGGACGCCTGGATGGTCCCCGTGATGGACAATACCTCCCCTGGGCCACGAGGGGGCAGCCGCCCGGGTCTGCTTATGGGCCACTGGACCGGAGCTAGGATACTCATCCTTACTGAAGGACGTGGCCACCATGAGGGGGCGCCCAGACAGTTGTGAAGTCCTGGATGGCAGCACTTCCGCCACATCAGGAAGTGCTGCCGGAAGAATTCCCAGGGGCACCCGGAGGGCTTCCGGGGGCTGTCTTGACACTTCCGCCACACCAGGAAGTGTCGTCAAGGGGAGCACCTGGAGCTCATCTGGGTCAGTATATAAGGGACCGCCTCCCTCCAGAAGCTGAGCCAGAGTTGGGAGGAAGGAAACAAAACTTGTGAGGAGGGGAGAGGCGGTGAGAAAGAGAGAGAAGAAAAGAAAGAGAAAGAGGAAAAAGTTGGTAGAGGAAGGCATTGTGGTGCGAAAAGAAATAAAAGAAGTGTGTTTTGGACATTCTGGTATCTGTCTGTCTGTGTCCGGGGTATGCTTTCCACAGCTGCGAAAACAGAAAAAACCCATCCGAGGAATTGCTACAATATTACGAGTGGCAAAATCTACAGTTTGGTACATCCTGAGAAAGAAAGCAAGCACTGGTGAACTCAGCAACGCAAAAAGACCTGGACGTCCACGGAAGACAACAGTGGTGGGTGATCGCAGAATCATTTCCATGGTGAAGAGAAACCCCTTCACAACAGCCAACCAAGTGAACAACACTCTCCAGGGGGTAGGCGTATCGATATCCAAGCCTACCATAAAGAGAAGACTGCATGAAAGTAAATACAGAGGGTGCACTGCAAGGTGCAAGCCACTCATAAGCCTCAAGAATAGAAAGGCTAGATTGGACTTTGCTAAAGAACATCTAAAAAAGCCAGCACAGTTCTGGAAAAACATTCTTTGGACAGATGAAACCAAGATCAACCTCTACCAGAATGGTGGCAAGAAAAAAGGATGGAGAAGGCGTGGAACAGCTCATTATCCAAAGCATACCACATCATCTGTAAAACACGGTGGAGGCAGTGTGATGGCTTGGGCGTGCATGGCTGCCAGTGGCACTGGGACACTAGTGTTTATTGATGATGTGACACAGGACAGAAGCAGCCGAATGAATTCTGAGATGTTCAGAGACATACTGTCTGCTCAAATCCAGCTAAATGCAGTCGAATTGGTTGGGCGGCGTTTCATGATACAGATGGACAATGACCCAAAACATACAGCCAAAGCAACCCAGGAGTTTATTAAAGCAAAGAAGTGGAAAATTCTTGAATGGCCAAGTCAGTCACCTGATCTTAACCCAACTGAGCAGGCATTTCACTTGTTGAAGACTAAACTTCAGACAGAAAGGCCCACAAACAAACAGCAACTGAAAGCCGCTGCAGTAAAGGCCTGGCAGAGCATTAAAAAGGAGGAAACCCAACATCTGGTGATGTCCAGGAGTTCAAGACTTCAGGCTGTCATTGCCAGCAAAGGGTTTTCAACCAAGTATTAGCGGGTTGGATAATGGATGGATGGATGAAAATGATTTCTAAGTAGAAAAACCCAAGCCGGTTGTAAAATCATAAAGTAAAGGGTTCCTCACCATCCCTTCTATGTTTATATAAATATATAAATGTCACTGTAAAAAATCCATCCATCCATTGTCCAACCTGCTATATCCTAACTACAGGGTCACGGGGATCTGCTGGAGCCAATCCCAGCCAACATAGGGTTCAAGGCAGGAATCAAACCCCGGGCATGGCGCCAGCCCACCGCAGGGCACACACTCCCACATACCAAGCACACACTGGGGACAATTTAATATTACCAATGCACCTAACCTGCATGTCTTTGAACTGTGGGAGGAAACCGGAGTACCCGGAGGAAACCCACGCAGACATGGGGAGAACAACTGTAAAAAAATAAAAATAAAAATTATTTGTTTATTTTTTTCTATCATTTTTAACAGTGAATTTCTGTTTTTTCCTTTCATAAATTCTTTAACGTACCTAAATTCTTGAATTGCCCCCCAGTGAAGCGTGCGCCCCACATTGGGAATCACCATGGTAGTACCATTCATCAACCCCTGACTCTGCGTCATACTCTCAATTAAGCCCTTCGACTGCCTCCCATGACATCACATTTTAACTAACATGATGGTCAAATTCTATGAGGAAGGAGCAAAAGGATACGACCAGAGTGGTGCATATGATGTTATTGATCTGGACTTTCAGATAGCATTTGATAAGGTGTCACACTAAAAGAAGTGGGTGTTCAGGGTGTTGTGTGTAGATGAGTTCAAAAGTGGCTCAGACACAGGAAGCAGAGGCTGATGTTTACAGTGGGTCACTGGGACAGTGTGAGAGGACAATTACTGAACAAAACTTACTGTATAAGTATACATTTGATCCTGCATGTGCTGAGGGGTACATTTAATCAGCCCAGTTTAGGATCATTGAGTGCCAGTATTTATCCCGACAACAGTGGGTGTAAGGCAAGAAACAAATATGGTGGCCCGCACACTGGTCCATTACAGGGACAAAATCACCCAGCCAATCAAAAAAAAATGTGTGCTGCATGCAATCCAGTAACAGAAACCTACAAATAAAGCACCTGTTTAGTTTTACTGAGTTACCTGCAAACAGACATCATGAAACAGCTGCCTGTGCTCATAACACGAATCTTTGGGGGCTCAGGTTGTGGATGTTATTTACTTCACAGCACATGAGTCGTATTTTGTTAGAAGTATTACTGACGGTTCGCTTCCCGGGTCCTCCCTGCGTGGAGTTTGCATGTTCTCCCCATGTCTGCGTGGGTTTCCTCCGGGCGCTCCGGTTTCCTCCCACAGTCCAAAGACATGCAGGTTAGGTGGATTGGCGATTCTAAATTGGCCCTAGTGTGTGCTTGGTGTGTGGGTGTGTTTGTGTGTGTCCTGCGGTGGGTTGGCACCCTGCCCGGGATTGGTTCCTGCCTTGTGCCCTGTGTTGGATGGGATTGGCTCCAGCAGACCCCCGTGACCCTGTGTTCGGATTCAGCGGGTTGGAAATCGGATGGATGGATGGTATTACTGACACATTTCTAGTATTCAGTACTAAAACAAATAATCAGATGCAGCTAAGCACACTCACTGCTACCTGTCAGTGCACAAATTCACAGAGAGAACTTGTAGACTCCATGCTGACCCTGCGTCTTTATCAAGGTCTCGCAATCGAGCAGCTACTGAGTTGGTAAGGCAGGATCAGCAGGAGTACAAAAGAAACTTCTCAGTCCCTATAACGTTTGTTTGAAAAGGGTTTAGTGAAAATTCAAAGCAAAACAGTTAGCACAAAAACAGAGAAAGTTATCACACACGCAGAATAAAAGGCAAAAAAGGAAAAGGGTTTCTTCTACAAACTTAGCTTTTTCTTATTAAACTTAAGTTGCTTTCTATACTTAAAATTTGTGTTATTTCTCTTTGGCAAACTTATATAAGATTTACTTAATAAATTTGTATTGTGGGATAAGAATGGGCATCGGGAGGAGCACAGGTTATTACCTGGGGGGCAGGCCTGAGGGGATCGTTATATAGATTGGCTGGCATTGCAGAAAGATAACTCTGTGCCCAGCTGGTATAAACTAAGGGGTGGACCAGCGGAAGCCAGGATAAGGGAGTGGTCCCATCCCCCATGCGCTAGGTGGCAGTGCCAGTGTTGTCCTGGATAATGGACTATCTGTCAGGCAGACCACCATTTGTGAGACTCAAGGACTGTGTTTGTGATATGGAAGTGAGCACCACAAGGGACAGTCCTGTCTGCTTTCTCTTCACTCTGTACACCTCTGACTATAAATATAACAGCAGGTCATGTCACTTGCAGAAATTCTCAGATGATTCTGCACTTATGGGGTCTATCAATAAGGGGCAATGAGACAGAGGAGAGGAGTCAGGTGGACTTTGAGAATTGTCTGCAACTCAACATCAGGAAAACCAAGGAACTGGATGTTGACTCACTGCGCCCAAGAGCCTCCATGTCAGGTCACTATTTAGGGAGTGAATGTAGAAGTGGTCCGCTCCTACAAATGCTTAAGGGGTCCACACCAACAACAGGTTGGACTTGCCTCAAAACACAGAAAAGCTATTGAAGAAAAGGTCCTCCTTAGGAGACTGTGTTCATTTAATGTGGGAAGTGACAGCCTTCAGATCATCTACAACTCTGTGATGGCCAGTGTGCAATTCTCTACACGGTGGTGTGCTGGGATGACCACATCACTTCAAGAGAGGCCCACCAAATCAACAAAGTAATTAAAAGGGCAGGCTCAGTTATAGGATGCACTCTGGACCCCACTGGAGGTAGAAGAGGAGGACAAGCCCTGTAGTAGTCCCTTAGGATCGATGGAGGGCGCTGTCAGGGGAGGACCACTCTACTTTGTTGATGACCCGGAAGTGCTTCCTAGAGGAGACAGAATGGCACAGGAAGCATTCCTGGGTCCGGCAGAAAAGGAAGCCCCCTGCCAAATATAGGGGAGTCAGAGTCGGGAGGCAGTGGATAAAACTCAGAGGAGGCGGAGAAGGAGGAATGGGCGGACATTCTCTGCGGTGATTGGCAGGTGGCCCCACCCCTTAGGGACCCACCCACAAAGCACATGTGACATAAAGGCCATTCCCCTTTCTCAACCAACATATAGAAAAGCATCTCTATATATGTTAAATCCAACATCTGTCTGTCTGTCTGTCTGTCCACTTTTCACGGGAGAAATACTTCACGGATTTAGATCGGGTTTTTTTCTGTAATTTGCTTGAACATTCCGGTTGATTTCGCGACTTCTCTCATTGTATTATAGTATAGGATGCAGGACCTCAAGAGTGGGGAGCCAGGTGGGGTCCTCCTCACTCACACGCCAGCCTCCATTTGAGTTGCTCTACCTCTCGCCACGTGTTGGAGTGTACCTTACCTCTGCTTAGCTAGCGATACCTGTTTGTTCAGCAGACATTATCATCTAGAGATTGTTAAAGAGTAACGCTTGATGTTTTTGAGAGAGAGATCAGGGTTACGTGTGTTGTAGAAGGTACCTCCTGATTGGCACAGATATCACTACCACATGCTTTTCTCCCCACGCGGAGGACATTCTCCCATCACGTGGGATCGTACCTACTTTCTGCTTGCCGACTTTTTACATTTTTGACAAAGAGATCACAGCTACATTCTCGCCCCTGATAGCAAAACCAAAAATAATATATATCAAGAGGCCCTCGGATACGAAAGCTATCAATATAAATTCTTCACAATGCAATTTTTTTTATTAATTTTTAAAGTCCTGTTTCAGTACTACACGGGCAGAGCTTGTATATTGTGAAAGGCGCTATATAGGCATCCGACCCGACACAGACTGACAACGGAGGCACGTGTAAAAATAAACAAAAAGATTTATTTTTCTTCAGCTGGCAGACACATCTTCCCCATGTCCCTCAGCCACAGCACAGTCCCGCACAAGCACACCAAATAAATGCAAACAACATACTCTCAGGTACTTCTTCCTCCACAACTCCCAGGCAGCTTCATCCTCCTCCTCCTCCCGACTCTGGCGGCTCAGTGGTAGCTGCTGGCTCCTTTTATAAGTACAGTGGAACCTCGGTTCACGAACGCCTCGGTACACGTACAACTCGGTTTACGACCAAAAAGTTCGCCAAACTTTTGCCTCGGTTCACGACCACACACTCGGTATACGAACAAGCCAGTTTCCCTTTCGGTTTGTGCGCGCTGATGATTTCCGCACGTGTTGCATTGTTCTCGGTCAGACGTGAACTGCTGAACTGCTGCAATGTAAGACAGAGAGAGAGAAAGAGCAGGCAGGCTCATGTGCTGATGAGAGAGAGAGAGAGAGAGCAGGAAGACTCGTGTGCTGATGAGAGAAAGAGAGAGAGAGCAGGAAGACTTGTGTGCTGATGCGAGAGAGAGAGAGAGAGCAGGAAGACTTGTGTGCTGATGAGAGAGAGAGAGAGAGAGAGAGAGAGAGAGAGAGAGAGCAGGCAGGCTCATGTGCTGATGAGATAGAGAGAGAGAGAGAGAGCAGGAAGACTCGTGTGCTGATGAGAGAGAGAGAGAGAGAGAGAGAGCAGGAAGACTCGTGTGCTGATGAGAGAGAGAGAGAGAGAGAAGGCAGGCTCATGTGCTGATGAGAGAGAGAGAGAGAGAGAGAGAGAGAGAGAGAGAGAGAGAGAGCAGGCAGGCTCGTGTGCTGATGAGAGAAAGAGAGAGAGAGAGCAGGAAGACTTGTGTGCTGATGCGAGAGAGAGAGAGAGAGAGAGAGCAGGAAGACTTGTGTGCTGATGCGAGAGAGAGAGAGAGAGAGAGAGCAGGAAGACTTGTGTGCTGATGCGAGAGAGAGAGAGAGAGAGAGAGAGAGAGCAGGCAGGCTCATGTGCTGATGAGAGAGAGAGAGAGAGAGCAGGAAGACTCGTGTGCTGATGAGAGAGAGAGAGAGAGAGAAGGCAGGCTCATGTGCTGATGAGAGAGAGAGAGAGAGAGAGAGAGAGAGAGAGCAGGCAGGCTCGTGTGCTGATGAGAGAAAGAGAGAGAGAGAGAGAGAGAGAGAGAGAGAGAGAGAGAGAGAGAGAGAGCAGGAAGACTCGTGTGCTGATGAGAGAGAGAGAGAGAGAGAGAGCAGGCAGGCTCGTGTGCTGATGAGAGAGAGAGAGAGAGAGAGAGAGAGAGAGAGAGCAGGCAGGCTCGTGTGCTGATGAGAGAAAGAGAGAGAGAGAGAGAGAGAGAGAGAGCAGGCAGGCTCATGTGCTGATGAGAGAGAGAGAGAGAGAGCAGGCAGGCTCGTGTGCTGATGAGAGAAAGAGAGAGAGAGAGAGAGAGAGAGAGAGAGAGAGAGAGAGCAGGCAGGCTCATGTGCTGATGAGAGAGAGAGAGAGAGAGAAGGCAGGCTCATGTGCTGATGAGAGAGAGAGAGAGAGAGAGAGAGAGAGAGAGCAGGCAGGCTCGTGTGCTGATGAGAGAAAGAGAGAGAGAGAGAGAGAGAGAGAGAGAGAGAGAGAGAGAGAGAGAGCAGGAAGACTCGTGTGCTGATGAGAGAGAGAGAGAGAGAGAGAGCAGGCAGGCTCGTGTGCTGATGAGAGAGAGAGAGAGAGAGAGAGAGAGAGAGAGAGCAGGCAGGCTCGTGTGCTGATGAGAGAAAGAGAGAGAGAGAGAGAGAGAGAGAGAGAGAGCAGGCAGGCTCATGTGCTGATGAGAGAGAGAGAGAGAGAGCAGGCAGGCTCGTGTGCTGATGAGAGAGAGAGAGAGAGAGAGAGAGAGAGAGAGAGAGAGAGAGAGAGAGCAGGCAGGCTCATGTGCTGATGAGAGAGAGAGAGAGAGCAGGAAGACTCGTGTGCTGATGAGAGAGAGAGAGAGAGAGAGAGAGAGAGAGAGCAGGCAGGCTCATGTGCTGATGAGAGAGAGAGAGAGAGAGAGAGAGCGCTTGCAGCTGAGAGCGAGCCTGTACGTGCAGCTGAGCAGGCAGCCTAGGTGTTTGTCAGTGCTATTCAATGTTTTTACATTAGTTTACTATTACACTGTGCATTCTATGGTGTAATTAACTATATTTGTGCTTAAAAATATTTTAAAAAATATATTTACATACAGTTCATACGGTCTGGAATGGATTAATTGTACAGTGGTGTGAAAAACTATTTGCCCCCTTCCTGATTTCTTATTCTTTTGCATGTTTGTCACACAAAATGTTTCTGATCATCAAACAAATTTAACCATTAGTCAAATATAACACAAGTAAACACAAAATGCAGTTTTTAAATGATGGTGTTTATTATTTAGGGAGAAAAAAAATCCAAACCTACATGGCCCTGTGTGAAAAAGTAATTGCCCACTTGTTAAAAAATAACCTAACTGTGGTGTATCACACCTGAGTTCAATTTCCGTAGCCACCCCCAGGCCTGATTACTGCCACACCTGTTTCAATCAAGAAATCACTTAAATAGGAGCTGCCTGACACAGAGAAGTAGACCAAAAGCACCTCAAAAGCTAGACATCATGCCAAGATCCAAAGAAATTCAGGAACAAATGAGAACAGAAGTAATTGAGATCTATCAGTCTGGTAAAGGTTATAAAGCCATTTCTAAAGCTTTGGGACTCCAGCGAACCACAGTGAGAGCCATTATCCACAAATGGCAAAAACATGGAACAGTGGTGAACCTTCCCAGGAGTGGCCGGCCGACCAAAATTACCCCAAGAGCGCAGAGACGACTCATCCGAGAGGTCACAAAAGACCCCAGGACAACGTCTAAAGAACTGCAGGCCTCACTTGCCTCAATTAAGGTCAGTGTTCACGACTCCACCATAAGAAAGAGACTGGGCAAAAACTGCCTGCATGGCAGATTTCCAAGACACAAACCACTGTTAAGCAAAAAGAACATTAGGGCTCGTCTCAATTTTGCTAAGAAACATCTCAATGATTGCCAAGACTTTTGGGAAAATACCTTGTGGACTGATGAGTCAAAAGTTGAACTTTTTGGAAGGCAAATGTCCCGTTACATCTGGCGTAAAAGGAACACAGCATTTCAGAAAAAGAACATCATACCAACAGTAAAATATGGTGGTGGTAGTGTGATGGTCTGGGGTTGTTTTGCTGCTTCAGGACCTGGAAGGCTTGCTGTGATAGATGGAACCATGAATTCTACTGTCTACCAAAAAATCCTGAAGGAGAATGTCCGGCCATCTGTTCGTCAACTCAAGCTGAAGCGATCTTGGGTGCTGCAACAGGACAATGACCCAAAACACACCAGCAAATCCACCTCTGAATGGCTGAAGAAAAACAAAATGAAGACTTTGGAGTGGCCTAGTCAAAGTCCTGACCTGAATCCAATTGAGATGCTATGGCATGACCTTAAAAAGGCGGTTCATGCTAGAAAACCCTCAAATAAAGCTGAATTACAACAATTTTGCAAAGATGAGTTAGCCAAAATTCCTCCAGAGCGCTGTAAAAGACTCATTGCAAGTTATCGCAAACGCTTGATTGCAGTTATTGCTGCTAAGGGTGGCCCAACCAGTTATTAGGTTCAGGGGGCAATTACTTTTTCACACAGGGCCATGTAGGTTTGGATTTTTTTTTCTCCCTAAATAATAAAAACCACCATTTACAAACTGCATTTTGTGTTTACTTGTGTTATATTTGACTAATGGTTAAATGTGTTTGATGATCAGAAACATTTTGTGTGACAAACATGCAAAAGAATAAGAAATCAGGAAGGGGGCAAATAGTTTTTCACACCACTGTATTTACATACAATCCTATGGGGAAAATTGCTTCTGTTCACGCCCAATTCGGTTTACGACCAGAGGTTTGGAACGAATTATGGTCATGAACCGAGGTTCCACTGTAAGTGCTCCAGGAGCTTGATTGCCAAGTTCCGGCTGCACTTCCGGGTGTGGCGAATACACTGCCCAGCGCCTGTGGGACCCAACAGGGCTGCACCCAACTCCAATTCCCATGGAGCCCTGCGGGAGACCGAGGCACCACTCCAACCCAGGGGGGTTGCCACCTAGCGTCCAGGGGGGGGGTATTGAATAATCCTCTCCCCTTGAACATATACTGAAGGGGCGTCCCAGCCGGGCATGGTCCCCGGCCGTTCGCCACAATATAATAAATAAAATAAACATTAGTATAAATAAGTGATATAAAATTAAACAAAACAAACAAGAGACAAAACTTTGAAGACTAGCCAGGGGGACAATGCCGGTTGAACCATGACCTCTCCCTGATGGAGAGAGTGGGCAGTTTCAGATTTCTCCGTCCGCACATCTCCTAGAAACTGAGCAGGTCATAAAACTCCACTGCCATCATTTCATAAAGCACAGCAAGGCCTTCACTTCTTCAGGTGCTTGAGGAAGTGTGGTTGGCAGAAACAAACACAGCCGAGCTTCGACCACAACACAACTTTGCCTCAACCGTAAAATCACACTGCAACCTCATAATTGTGCCATGGGAAGTGCAAAGGGGAACCCCCCCCTACTCTTTGATCCTGCTGATGGAAACATCCCCTGCTCTTAGATTGTGTTGTTAACTGCATTATTAACTTTGTGTCCCCCATTCACATTTTGTGTCGCTCAGATGTCAAATGGTGACTGTTCCCCACTCTTCACATGTGCTGCTTAAAATGACAAGGAGGACTTGTCTCCCACCTCACCAGCCTGAGTTTTCTAAAACCATGCAGCCATACTCGAGAAGGTTATATCGTAAAATCTGTTGAATGCAAATCGAGGGACATTATGCTCAGACTATGTAAAGCACTGCTGAGACTACATCTGGAGTATCGTGTGCACTTCTGGTCACCGACGCTTCAAGAAAGACAGAAGAGAGCAACCAGGTGCATCCCAGGACTTAAGGACATGTTGGACTGTGAAAAACTCTGAGGGTTACACCTTCTTAATCTTGAGCAGAGGGGACTGCATAGTGATCTAATCCAGGTCTTCAGAAGTCTTGAAGGCATTGATAAAGTACATCTAGCTGAATTCTTTCACTTTAATGGTGAGTCAAGGACTCAAGGAAATCGGTGGAAATTAAGGGGACGTGTATTTAGGACTGAAACCAGGAAGCGCTTCTTTACACAAGGAGATCTGGGACTGAGACTTGGAGTTAAAGCAGAAACCTTGGCAACCTTTAAGACGTATGGGGATAAGATGTTGGGACATCTTACTGTAGCTATTAGTTGAATAAACGTGACGGATAGATTAAAAGGTCTCCTTCCGTTTGTCAAATTTCTTATATGTTTTATGTTTAGGTGTTTTTGGTACGGTTGCCCTCACTAATCCTGATCACCCCATGGGCACCTGCTTGCTTGCCCATATGGTTAACACAATGTATGCAGGCCAGTATAGTTCAGATGCTAAGTGATTGCATATGAGCACAAAACAATTCAGTTCACTCACAAACTAACCACAAAGATACCTGGACCCAGGGGTGGATCTACTATGAAACAAATGAAACCTAAGTTTCAAGGCCGCTAATCCTAGGGGGCTCCAGAAGCAACTTTAGTCCACAATGCTTACAACGTTTGGGTGTCTACTGTGGGACAAAGTAGTCATTGCCGATTCTGCTAGGCTTTAGTGGCACACCAGGCCCGTTAAGAAAGCAGGTTTAACAGGGATGCAGGCATCCATTCCAGACTAAGTGACTGAACTCCAGCTTGTACCAGGATCTGCCAGGACTTCATCTGATAACAAAGATGTCAGCCAAAGTTGCACTGATATTTCTCCAGAGGCCCCACTGCAGACCTCTAACACCAGAAGGCGTGAAATGGACAGAGACCATTCAAGGAATGACAACTCTGATGGACAGAATAACTCGTCTATAAGAAGACTGATTTTGTAACTGGAAGTGACTTTAATCCAATCAGGAGAAGGTTCAGCCTTCCTTAAAAAACCACATGCACCCCATCTCTTAAGGAGAGAAACTCTGGGATATTCACTGGAACCTCACTGAACTCCCTGGGGATTCCCTCAGTGAGGTGGAAATATGCAACGTGACCTTCTGAAACCTAAAAAGATATGAGCCACTCTCCCTTGGAGTGCTGAGCCTGGCAAATTCTTCTCTTTGTGAACCTGTGACCTGAGATCCAGTTTGCCAGTCTGAAGGCTGAGAAGCAGTCATCACTTCAAGATGGGAACTTCTTGTGCTAAAAACAGTAGCACTTTTCCTCGAAGTTTCATACGGCAAAGCAAAGGGCCTGACAGCAGAAAGCAAACTGAAAAAGCAGGAGCACAGAACACCACAAAGGATCACACAGCAGGGAGAAAGAGTGCACTCCCAACTGCAGACGAATCCTCCACTTGAACCCGGGAGCAGCAACAAAGCAACACCTCCGCACAACATCGGACATCATCCCTAAAGGCTTGGTATCGTGAAACTATGCATGCCATGGCAACTCTAAATACTAATAGCAGCCAGGCAGAATGAGGGTGCAGGACAAAGTTGAATGCTTGGGGTGCCAACTGGGCAAACCTCCCATTTAATTCAAACAAAAAGCAGAAAATAAATGAAAAATATGCGCCTCAATGCACCTTTTTTATCAGTAAGGTAGTCCTCTGTCTGGGACATCACACTAACGTTTCTGGTTTTAATCAACACGGAAGCAGGGTCAGCGTAGAAATGAGACGCCACTTTCCGGGAGCGATCTCCTTTTATATTGTGAGGACTGCAAGGGGCAGAGCTTCCTTCGCTTCAGTGCCCTCACGGGGTGCTTTCTTGAAGCTGTGAGAGAAGAAGGAGACAAAACTATCAGTGACAGAGCCCCCTCTCATACTGGGGTGGTATTACTTACTTTAGGCGAACCTGGAAGGTGACCTTCTGGTGCCCAAGCATGGCACAGTAAACAGCCAGCCTATATGTTATATACTTGTCTGTCTAGACTGTCTGCGTCCAGTCTTATATTTCAGTACATTTATCATACATCTATAATCCTTGTGTTTATCAATAAATCACATTATTCTGTTCCTTAAACTGAGTGTGCTTCAGTTAGCCTGATATAAGTCTAAAGGCCCCTCTCCTACGATACAGGATAGTAAGTTAAATAAATAGTAATTATCGGCATCACTGAAAAGAAAACTAATGATTAATTAACCAACTTAAAATTAACTCAATTCCTAGTATTTCAACACAAAATAATAATTTAAATAACACTTAAAAGGTCAATAAAATATCACAAAATCGTTGTAGTGATCTATCATGGAAAAACCCCATTGAAGAAGATAACGATGGTTACCCAGACCTCTTGCTGGTTGTGAAGGAGCCCCCCATAACTGTTCAAGCTTCACGGCCCCGAAAATGTAGATCTGCCCCTACCTGAACCATTTCTATAAAAATGCAAATACATTAGGTTCATATGCAAAATAAAAATACACACACACAAACCAATAAAGTACGCAGTATGAACTAGTCAAAAACCAACAGTGTGAACTGGTAAACATACAGGCTACCCACAAAAACACATGACGTGCTATGTCCCGTTTGGCTTTTTGTTTGCGATGTCAGCAGCTGCTTGACATTTATTTCCTCCGTTTGGTTACCGCATCTGTGTTAGTCAGATGAGGCAGCGAACAATGCACGCGGTCGTGTGGCTGCACCTGCTCGCAATTCTCTGGATGTCAGGCTCCGGGGGCACGACGACCGGTAAGTGGCAAATGGGGCACCGGACAGAAGTCTCCTTCTTTAAGAGCTGCCTGCTATTTCAGTGTTATACTTTCCGAGGACCATCAGGATGATGAATGTGTTTGCTTCGACAAGTATGGCCGTGTTTGACAAGAAGCTGCATTGACAGGAATTGTGACTATAAAGGGTTGACGATGGGGCGAGCGTGTCGCAAATAAAGCAGACAGATGTATTAACATTTTAAATCCGACCATATCTGCATAGTGCTCGTGAAGGATATTTATTTTATTGTGTATGTATATATATATATATATATATATATATATATATATATATATATATTATTAATAAAGGGGCATAAAAATAAACTATATTAATAATGATACATTTAATTGATATGGTGCCTTTCCCAGGCTTTTTATGTTTGGACCTCTTCCTTAAGGCAGTTTGAGTGTTAATTGTAGGTTGGTATGAGTATTTTACTGGCCATATACTTACAAATTTTATTGAAAAAAGCATTTTTATATTTAAAAAAATATTGCAAAATTTTACTGGATTTATATATTGGGCGTCCCATTTCTTTTGCTTTTGAAACTCCAGAAAGACAAAATATTACAGCACGAACGCTTCAAAATTTCAAAATACGCATGTACTGTACTGCGTGAAACGAGTCACAACTTCTCCTGAATGAAAAGTTTTATTAATAATTTAAACTTTTCCTTCACCGGCATCCAAGTGCTCCTTTTTATTTGCATAGCTCACTCGGCTGCTCCATGAAACTCAGCACACATCATGCTGGGGTCAGACCTGTTCTTCACTATTTTTTATTTTTAATCTTTATCTTATCTCCCTTCTGAATTCTTTTATTCTTTTCATTTTAGAAGCCATGTGCAATAAGGTGCAAAATATATATATATATATATATATATATCAGTAAGTCTTTGCTTTATATAGCTGTATTAACAGTTTGGTTTGTCACAAGATGCTTTACAGGGCTAACAAGTAGAAGTTTACAGCTCAGTTAGTACCAACCTACACTCTTAAAAATCAGGGTGTAAGTGCGGTTCTTCAGAGCGATTCCATAGGGGAACCATTTTTGACTCCAGAAAGACTCATCCACATGGAGGTTCCGGAAAGAACTTTTATTTATTTAGATCAGTAGCAGGTTCCGTACAGTAAATAACCCAGATGCTAACAGATTTGTGAAATACCAATGGCTGAGGGTTTTTAAAAGAATCCTCGCTGCATACAATAACACAGGCCAAGTTTAGGTTTTCTTAACCTGTTTGTGTCCTGCTAGCCTATCCATCCATCCATCTTCCAACACGCTGAATCCGAACACAGGGTCACAGGGGTCTGCTGGAGCCAATCCCAGCCAACACAGGGCACAAGGCAGGAACCAATCCCGGGCAGGGTGCCAACCCACCGCAGGACACACACAAACACACCCACACACCAAGCACACACTAGGGCCAATTTAGAATCGCCAATCCACCTAACCTGCATGTCTTTGGACTGTGGGAGGAAACCGGAGCGCCCGGAGGAAACCCACGCAGACACAGGGAGAACATGCAAACTCCACGCAGGGAGGACCCGGGAAGCGAACCCAGGTCTCCTAACTGTGAGGCAGCAGCGCTACCCACTGAGCCACCGTGCCGCCCCCTGCTAGCCTACCATACGTTAAAGATTTCAGTTATTTTGTACATATTACAAAGTTCTTCAGAGCACAAAGAACCAACTACATATGCAAAGAACCCACCACAGCATGAAATGGTGCTCTGTCAAGCAAGGGTTCTCTGTGGAACCCCACAACCCAATAAAGAACCCTGAAGTGCCATAAAAGAGACAGTAGTTTTCAGAGTGTAGGTGAGTTAATCTTACAGATTTTTATTAAAATATTTAGTTGTAAAGTGAAAAAAACAGATGAGTCAAGGGGGGCTACTGCACTGCAGTTCACAAAGCTTATTGCGGATTTTATAAGAAAAATACAAAGCACACTTCCCATAGGAATCGAAACATCAACAACGAGATTCTCCTTAACATTCTTTTTGCTTTCTCCTCGACATCAATGCGATCAGAAAGAATATAAAATGGAGACGTTGTCATTTGTCTCCTGCTTCTCGGCTTTTTCTACTGAGATGAAATACCCAGCGGTCCTCACCAGTGTCTCCTCCTGAGTTTCAGTGGAGATCTCAGCAAAGTACCTCATTCCTGGAGCAATCTTCAGGTTAAGAGCCCTTCTGGCACTAATGAGATTTAAACTGGCAACCTTCTAGATACCTGTGCAGATCTTTAGTCATACAATGGGCTCAGGTTTTCCAAGTAGTGTCTTGATGATTTTCTTTTTGCAACACAGTGTGGTCGGTAATATCTGGTGAAACGTATGGACAGCTGTTTGTGGTAATAATGCACTTTACTATGATTAGAAAGCTGTAGTCCTTGCTTCAGAATACTATTAGTTGCTCTAATTTATATTGCTGTTCCAATTAGAACACTTACTTCTTATAGGAGAAAAGGCTGGGGGGTTAAGACTTTGGCCTTCAAACCTCAAATCCCACTACTGACACCAGTGTGACCACAAGCGAGTCACTTCACATGCCTGTATTCCACTTGGAAAAACAAAAGAGATGGAACTGATCGGATCTCATACGTTGTAAGTCACCATAGATAAAGGCATCAGTCCAATAAAAAATAAGAATTTTAGGAGAAACATCTGCGACAAAGTTGGTTCTTAAATGAAACATAAATGAGAATCTCTCTTAAGCCTCAGGTGCCATCAAAGATCCACCTTTGAGCAGTCAGATGTACTTGTTAAATGAATTTTCTATCGAAATCAGAAACAGGCCATCTCTTAGAAGACAACTTCCAATTAACACCAAGAAGAAGCATCTGCTTAAAAGAAGGTCTGGACTGAAAACCAACAGCTGCCAGATCTTTAAGGTGGAGGATTGCCTTCCTAGACATGAAGAAAACCATCAATAGAACTGAAGAGTAATTTGTTGATGAACATAACAAATCATTTTCTAAAACTGTGTTAACATTTTGTGAAATTAAGTTATTTGTCAAAGTAGAAAAAGGATGGCACCAAAAAAGAAAGAAACACGTCTGGCAGCTCTTTTTATATTTTATGAGTATGGCAGGAAGCAGAAATGAGAAATCAACTTTGGTAAACAAGACATAAGTGTCATCAGTTCATGTAGAATACTAGCAGGAAAGAAGTGATGCTGTGAGAAATGTCAAATGCTTAGTTAAGTGAAGATGCTGAAGGGCGACATTTTAATATCCCGTAAGTAATGGATAGAAGAATGACTGTTGACAGTTGCTGTGCATTGTTAAACCAGTCACGATTCACGTCCACATAGATATAAAATATTATCAAAGTAATGAGAATGCATTTTGACAATTCGGTTTTATCAGTTAAGGTAGACCACTGATAATTTGGGGCCATGCAGCACAAGCGCAGACACCTTTCTGAGTGATATTTTATGTTATTTCCTCGTTTTGACATTTTGGTTAACCACATCCAGGTTTACTGAGCCGTGCTCTTCACATACTGTGTGGTGTTTACTGCTTTAACGTTCTCAAACCAGCTTAATCCAAATGAGGGTTGTGAGTTTATCACAGCAACACTGGGCTCAAGGCAGGAGACAACCCTGGACATGGCGACCAGGCCCACACACACACACTTCCTTTCCTAGATGGAGCAAAGTGACTCTACGGTGCAACACTACCTTGTCCTGTTTCTGGTCAGTGTCTTGACTTCACCCCATGTCTTTCCTTATTGTGCTGCCCCCTTGTCCTCTGTTCTCCTTCAACTCGTCTTCAGTCATCCACCACACTTTGATCCTTACAAGGTTCAGTCCAAGACATTCCTAGCAACTGTACCCTTCTGCAGTTTCCGCTCCATCTCCTTCTCCTAGCTTGCACTTCTATACTTTGTTCTTTTGACCACAAGAAAGGGTTCTTGTTGTTTATTGTCTTTGGCCACCTTATACTTAACATTCTTCTTAGACATCTATTAATGAGCACTTGCAGATTTAGGATAATTTGACTTGTGATATGTTGTGCTTCACAACTGCACAGTAATGCTGTCCTAACATTTGAGCTAAAAACTTCCCACTTGGTCCTCCTTGATATTTTTATCGGTCTTCTATATGCTATACGGTTGGGTAAATCCAGATTTCTGTTTTCTGATTTGGTTCTGTACATCTTCTCGTGCTCCATCTGTTTTTGTTACTGTACCGCCAAGAAACTCATCAACATTATATCCATCGATTTCAAGCTCTTCTCTTAAACGTGCATTAAGATGCACTGTTGTGGTCTTTTGCACATTCACTTTTAGCTGAGACTTTCGTGATTCCCTTTACAAAGTCTGCCAGTTTGCCTTTCATTTCATAAAGAGTGTGGGAGAACCAACAAACGTCATCAGCAAAATCAAGGTCCTCAAGTCTTTCATTGAGGCCCCACATTGTTCCTTTCCTACCGCTAATGGTGGCACATTCATGGACTGTAGAATATCCAGAGAGCTGCTAGGCAGTCTTTTGGCCTTCCAACTCAATGTTGAATCACCTACTTAAGGACACCGGTAGAAATTGAGGAGTTGTAGGAATCTGGAACAAACTACCAAGACAAGGAGTTGAACCACAAATGTCGACAACCTTTAAGAAGAATCTGGAGGAGATGCTTAACAAATGATCTTGATGGAGTGTATGGTCTCCACCCATTTCTCAAATTTTTATGTTCTTATTATGCTTTTGGAATGCCCACAGTTTTGCTTTCTCCAACATCATATCTCGAGGAATTTTTATTTCCTGTCCTTCCTGGACGTCTGACCTTGAGCTTTGTCATTAAACTGGACATCATGATTCTCTACTTTTATAAATAACTGTTCTTTAGATTCTACTTTGTTTTGTTTTATCATTGTATAGTAATGGGATGAGCTGGGATGAACCACCAGTGATGTACCCAGGTTTCATTGGGTGTTTCTGGTCTTTCAACATCCGATACTCTTACCCCGGAGACATACATATATTATTAAATGTTGATGTTGTTTCCTGTTGTTTCCAGTGCCATAAGGAAAACCAAAGGGTGACAGCGTACACCCCAGCCTCACACCCCTAGTTACTTTTCCTATGTGTATAACTTGTTAGTCCCTTTACATAGGTTGGTCATTTTTTTTGGTGGCAGCTCAAAGCTTCTCATTATAACCCACATATCTCCATCCAAGTCAAACGCTTTGGGTAGTTTAAGAATGATTTTGCATCATTTTCATTTGACTTATTGTTTCATCCAGGGTGTCACCATTTTGCATTGCTGTCATCAAGACGTGATGTCTGTTGCTATGAGTTAGTAAAATGAATGTTATTGAATGGTGTGTTAGATCCATCAGCATCCAAGTTTTGCAGATAACTAAATAAAAACCCATCATGTGCTATTTAGATTTCCTGGTTCCTGACTTTTAGCTTCTGTTTTTACTTTGATTCTTGGCTTACAATTTCTAATCAGATAGATTAGTTTGATTTTTGGTTTTGACTTCTGGTTTGCTTAATGGTTTGTCTTCTGGTCACTTCCATTCATTCTGTTTTCTTTTCCTATTGTGATGCATAATAACACACAGACACACACATACACACACACACACACACATCTCTCTATAAAAGAATATCTTGAGACGAGACTATTGCCAAGAGATTTTTTCAAGTCCCGCCCTCCTCTCAACCATTTCGGGTTAACGGCCCACGCCCGCGGTCCTCTCACCTCTCATTCGTGTGAATGCTTTTGTCAGACACAGTTCCTGCGCTCTCAGCTCTTACAAATTTTTAAGTTTTCCTCACTTTAAGTTCCCAATAAAAGAAGACTTATTATATCCAAATCTTTTTGAAGAATTTCATCCTGAAGGGTTATCAACTGAAGAAATGAGTACACAGGCAATCCTAGCATCGAGTAACGATGAAGTCAAACGAATTAACACGAAAATTGTTCATCGGTTACACGGCAAATTGGTTAAATGCGTATCAATAGGCTATGCTGAAACAGTTGGTGGTAAAGGTGCGGAAGATGAAATAATCAACTTACAATATCCAGTAGAATGTTTACAACCGTTAACACCATCTGGTATTCCACCGCACGAGTTACTGTTGAAAGAAGAATGTGTCGTAATGTTATTGCATAATTTATAACTGAGTGATGGGCTATGCAATAGGACATGATTAGTTGCATTCAAAATTGGTCCAACAATTCTGACATGTAAAAGTTTAACAGGTGACAAGAAAGGTTAATGTAGTACATCTTCCGCAGACAACATTAGACACCAAAGGAGATCTTGATATGTCATTCATATTAAAACGTTTACAGTTTCCCGTTAGAATAGCTTTTGCTATGACAATTAACAAATCTCAGAGACAAACATTTGAAAAAGTTGGCTTATTTATTGGAGAGAAAGAAACGATATTCACTCACGGGCATTTATACATTGCGTTTTCACGATGTAACTCCAAACACGGGATCAAAATTCAATGTGATATTGATGAAAAGTTAATTAAAAAAAATGATTTTACTGAAGTTTTACAGTAAAAGTGTAAGATTAAAAAGTATTTGTGTGTTTATTTCAAAGTTAAACAGAATGAAAATGTATATCGCAGCGAATATCTCTAACGCAACATTAAACATCATTTTCTTTCAATTTATTACATTTTACTATTTTTTAATATGGTTAATTACTCTCTGTAATGTAAAATAGTTAGTTCTATTATGCATATGCAACAATTCCCATGAAAATAACAATCTGTTTAAATTGTACAACTGCTTCCCCTTACACGAGCGGCAGAGCCACGTAGTGGCTAGCGTGTAGCACCTGCCTGGGGGTTGGCGAGCAAAGCGAGCAGGGGGGAGAGCCCCCTAGTATGTATATATATATATATATTTTTAACTGAAGACAGGATTCTTGACCAATGAATGAGAGGGGCAGGCAGATCTTCAAGGCACAGTATTATGGGAAAGCATCTCTCCTGTTGATCTTGTATGCTGAGTTTTCTTGCACTTTGTATATTTTGAGCGTATTAATGGATAACAGACATGTCGATTATGTGACATGAGTTCCGTGAATATTTTTTTTTTACTTTTTTTTTCATGGATGTTTCTCACATTATTCGCCATTATCCAGCATTTGTCACTATTAGGTCCTCTTCAATCAGAATCTTTGTCATGTAGTTTCTCCACTAAAATATGAGATTAAAAATTTTTCTCGGCCACCACTACAAACTATATCAGGTAAGTAGCATATTAAAAGAAATATAATTTTTAGATGGAGTATCCCTTTTAGACTGGTAAGATGTGCTCAGATGATTCCATTTTAGTAACATTTGTTCACTGTTGTAAAAAGAAGGTAAAGGTTGATATTTCTTCCTACTTTTGGAAAATCTAAACCTACTTGGAAAGAACACTGGCACACTCCCATCCCAAACAAATACACGTTAGGTTGACTGGTGACTCAAAAGTGGCCCTGTGTGAGTGAGTGACTGAGTGAGGGTGGGCAGGTGTGTGTATGAGACTGTAACTTGGAAAATGCAGATGTGCATATAGTGTACAGTAATAAAGATTTAGAGTATAATGGATACACACTTTACATTAGCAAGTCTCATGCTTGTATTTTTGTATGTTTGCAGGACAACAGACTCTAAAAGTAAATGACCTTAAAACAGGCGAGAGAATCAACATCCTCTGTCATACCAACGGGGGGAACTTCAAATTCCTGAATCTACAAAGACTTTACTCCAACCCAGGCCCAGTCATTAGGATTAATAAAACATCTTATCAAGTCATTAGTCCAGCATATACAAACCGAACATTCATCAGAAATGAGTTCCCAAAAGTAACAATTACAATCAGCAAATTACAAGAAAGTGATACAGATGTGTACATGTGTGAATATTTAAATGATGAAGATATGACGACTCCCGTCTTCGGTACTGGCACATTACTTATGGTTAAAGGTGAGTCTGCAATTTTAATTAGAATTCTCCTTACATTCTCCTCGCTATTATAGTTGGCACTATAAACGGACTGATTGGTTAGAATGTTTGTAAGTTTTAAAGTTGCTGATGAGTCAAAGAAGCGTTTTTTAACAATATGCTTCTCATGAGTGTTTTCTATCATTATTTCTATATTAAAAAGTAGAAGAAAATGGTCTGAAAGACCCGTATCAATGACCTGCTTTATATCAACTTTTAGTCCTTTAGTAATTACTAAGTCTAACGTATGACCTGCTTTATGTGTAGGCTGATTAACGAGCTGTCTCAAATCAAAAGAGTCCAGGAGGTTCATAAATTCTTTTACTTTTTGGTCACATTGATTATCTACATGAAAATTAAAGTCGCCGACTATTAAGAGTGCGTCATAGTTCGTAATTAAGATTGACATCAAGTCAGAGAATTCCTCAAAAAAAAGACGCGTTGAATTTTGGAGGTCTATACACGGATAATACTAGAACGTGAGAATCTCCCTGAATAATAATGGCGAGATACTCAAAAGACTTGAATTTACCAAAACTGATATTTTTACATTTTAACCTGCTAGAGTAAATGTTTGCTAGCCCTCCACCTCTCTTTCCTTGGCGATCAGCACGAGTAAAACTGTAATAAACAGATAAATTTATCTGGAAATGGGTACTTTGCTCTTTTTAAAATTGACTCAATATAAAATAGGAGTTTTTGTTTGTAATATACTTTTAATCCTCGAGGGGAAATTGTTTTTTTGCATGACCTTTTGGAGTCAGAGCACAGGGTCAGCCATTGTACAGCATCCCAGCGCGATTTTTAGTTTAAAGGCCTCGCTCAAAGACGCAACAGAGTAGCATCCTTCTGGCAGTAATGGGATTTGAACCAGCAACCTTACAGATAGCAACACAGACCCTTAACCACAGAGCCCCCAAACAAGCAAAAATTTGAACCTTCTGCTGTGTAGGATGCATGGTAGGATGGATATTTAACTCTTTAAGCAAATTATGTTTGTATTTACATATATACTGTGAAGGACAGCCGGGTCCCATGCCTGGCAGGGACGCCCCTGCTGCATCTGTTCCGGGGGAGCCACCATGGGCAGCTCAGTACCTCCCCCGGGACGCTTGATGGCAGCCTCCCTGGTGGACGATGATTCCCCAACCTGGCGCAAGGCTCCATGGGAGATGGAGTCCTCCACAGCCTGGTTGGGGCTTGGATGGCCGCCAGGGGGAGCTACATGGACTTTCCAGCCCAGCTGGTCGACTCGTCAGCCCCACCCGGAAGGTCAATTAGGGCCAGGTAATCAAGCACCTGGAATGCTTCCGGGTGGGGTATAAAAAAGGCCAGCCACCACCACTCGAGAGAGCCAGAGTCGGGAGGAGGAGGACTAAGCCTGAGGAGGAGGAGTGGTGGTGCTGAGGTGGATATAGAGAGAGTTTGTGAGTGTATTTGGGACTGTGTTGGGCCTGTGGGACACGGGGAAGGCGTGCCCCACGGCTGAAGAAAGAATAAAAAAGTACGTGCCTCTGCCTGAGTCTGTGCCGGGTCGGGCGCTATATAGCGCCTTTTACAATACATACATACATACACGTTATTTATCCAATACTAGATGAAGTCCTCACCCATAGTACTCCAGACATCACGGTCAGCTACTACTCTTTCCAGCATTTCTTCACACTCTCATCAATATTTGCAACCTTTGTTTTGGATCAGATCCATTCATTTCTTATTCTGTCTTTTTTTAGTAGCATGCATATTTCCTTTGCTCTTTGAGTGACTCTTACCTTTCTGGTAGTTTCAGCTTTCAGGTGCCTGCTTTATTGGGCTCTCCAGTCCCCGCAGCACCCCCTGGCAGCAAAAAGAGGGCTGAGTCAAAAAACACCACTTCCCATGATACCCTGTGGGAATCTGCGGTGCTGCTACAACCTGGGGGGCTGCCATCTAATGGTCTGGGGGCGACAATGACCTGTGTATTCTGTCCCACCATGCCCTTTGAAGCTGAGGGTGTTTGGGCCGGGCAGGGTTCCTGGCCATCCCTCATGATAGATAGATAGATAGATTTTAATTTTAGTATAGATAGATAGATAGATAGATAGATAGATAGATAGATAGATAGATAGATAGATATGAAAGGCACTATATAACAGATAGATAGATAGATAGATAGATAGATAGATAGATAGATAGATAGATTTTAATTTTAGTATAGATAGATAGATAGTTAGATAGATAGATAGATAGATAGATAGATAGATAGATAGATATGAAAGGCACTATATAACAGATAGATAGATAGATAGATAGATAGATAGATAGATAGATAGATAGATAGATAGATAGATAGATAGATAGATAGATAGATATGAAAGGCACTATATAACAGATAGATAGATAGATCGATCGATCAATCGATGAAAGGCACCATATAAAAGATAGATAGATAGATAGATAGATAGATGAAAGGCACCATATAAAAGATAGATAGATAGATAGATAGATAGGGCTTCTGTCCCCTGACGGTGACTTCCCTAAGATTTGCCATGTCACCACCACTGGGGGGGGGGGGGGGGTCACCTTTTTTCTCTGACCTTGAGGTGTTGCAGGACCGTGTCCCTATCTAATGCCACCTGTTTATGACTGCCAACTACTTCCCCTAATTGGGGGGGAAGACACATTAATGTGTGTGTATTTTTATAACTATACTGCATGGAATTGTGGGTCTGGCATTATTAAATGTTACTTTGTGCTGTTTTTTTAAATATATTTGTTAAAGCAGTATCTGAGATACATTACTCTGAAGTGAAAGTCCACGGCTATTGCTTTTTCAAATCTTCAGCACTGACAGGTTCGGATATTCTGGTTGACAGATGTGCTGGGCTCGCATTTCTCTAGCCTACTGCTACATCAGACAATAGGACAGGAATCTGACGCTGAACCTCCATGAAAGTTGGACCGATGAAACGCTCTGCTCATAGTCACTGAATTAAGTTTCTTGAGGGAGATGGCCATGTGCAAGTTCTTTTAATTTCTGGAAATGTATTATCATCTTCTCTGTGCCAAGCAGGTTTTAGATGAAACATTTGTTCTTCTGTTTGCATGTGTTAAAACTGGAAACTACATGATGGTTTTGTAACTTTTTGCAGGTGTCAAGACACCTTTAAAAGGAAATCAGTGCAATAACGAATTGAAGCTGGACACATCAACCCTGCTCATTGCCACCTCCATTACTGTAATCTTTGTTTTGGTGATAATGTTTTTGGGTATGTGTCTCTGGAAGACAGATCTGGTAAGTAAATATCAACACTCCATAACTTCATTGAGAACATTTGTGTTAAAGCAGGACTTCAAATCCTAGACCTTCATATTTGTTGTCCTGTGTGTCCAAAGTTTCATCAGCAAAAAGGGTGCCGGGCAGTGTGGTTGTAATGGTTGAGGATTTGGAGGTTGTGGGTTCAAATCCCATTACTGACACTGTCTGACCATGAGTAAGTCACTTCACCTGCCTGTGCTTCAGTTGGAAAAACAAAAGAAATAGAACTGGGTGTATCTCAAATGTTGTAAGTCACCTTAGAGAAAAAGGTCATCAGTTAAAAAATATAAAGAACAGCTGGGTCGATAACCTGCCCATAAGTCGCTCAGGTCGATAACTGAACGTGGAAGCCAGAACTGTGTGACGCGAGTCACATGACTTGACCCACATTAGACTCAAGTCGTAATTATTCTGACTTGTAGCTTGTTTAATAAAATCTTGTGACCACTAGTGGGCGTAACAGTACCCCATACCCCAAACCTAACAACACAGGCACAAGTCCCAGGATCAAAAGACCTTTTCTTTACCAGAATACCTTGTACAGGCTTTGTCTTGTAAATTACAATCAGCAGCACAGTTACAATCCCGTTTCTCCACTCTCCTCCTAGCAAACCTCGTAGACCACCTCACGTCTCTAACTGCCTTTCCTAGGTGGTGTGGCTTATATTCATAGATATTGAATGATGGAAGCACTTCCAGGCCAGGCAGGAGTCCCACAAAACAGGGAGGTCTTTTCCCCTCGGCAGCACCCTCTGCCGGCACTCAAGGACACTGACAGGTCCAACTACAAATCCCAGGCAAAACTGTGGGAGTCCAAAATGGGATCACACCAGAAGAACACTGCCACCCTTCATGTTGGGGGTGAAATTGTCCCAAACATCCAGAATACCTCAGTCCTCCCGTTATGGCCTCTCTTTGACTGGGATGAAAACTGGAAACCATTTTTATATCACTTAGGGGAGGTGAGCTTTATGGCCAACGTAATCTGACACTGAGATTTCATGAGGTGATACTTCACTGTATCTCTCTTTTCACACAGTAGTCTGATAAATGAATCTAATTTCGCAAACCGCATTTGCTTGATTAGCTCGTATTTTATGAATAGCAGAATGAGTTACTTATGCTAATCTAATAAAAACACAAGCATGCAATGCTACCAGGAAATTGTCCCTCGATGACGTCTCTCAGAAGAAGCAACATATGGTGGATGGCTTTCTTGCCATAACTTGACCACTCTGTCCTCCTTCCTGTGAATCTAAAGATGTTTATAGTCCAAAGCATAAATACGGAGTCGCCTCCTGAATGGTCAACTGGAAATGAAACCCCGAATTGGCTCGTATGACCTCTCCTGCACGGCAAACCGACAGTGCACTTTTTTTTTTGACCACGTCACAAAACCGTCGGGACCCCCAATTCAATTCACAGTGTGTCAGAATGTATCTCATACTTTGCAAGTAGTGACTTTCTAGTGATTTTCTGCTGCTTGGATAAACCATTTGATAGCTTGAAAGTCTTTCTATGCAACCAGCGCTTATTTCTCCTCCATAAACTCAAACTATTTAAAGTAGACAAGGACCTCATGTTGTCCTTCTATCGTAGTATGATCCAGTCCGTGATTACTTTCAGTTTCATTGCCTGGTTTAATAGTCTGACAAACCAAAACTCAAAAAAGCTCCAGCAGATTACGAAGTATGCAGCTAAAGTTATTGGGGCTGATGTAGATGATTTGACTAGTGTGTGTCAGAGGGCAATGCTAAAGAAACTGGAAATCATCTCAACTGATGACAGACCAGACATCCATTACATGTAGAACTAAACTTCAGTAAATCAGGAAGGATAGTTGCTTTGAAAACCCACACAAATCGCTCCAGAAACTCCTTTCTTCCTAGTGCCATACGACTTTTCAATAAGAAATATCGGAGATAAGGTTTAATGTTAATGATAATGTTTTGTTTTTTTTGGTATAAATATGTTTTATCTAACTGCCTTACCTTAACCTTTCTTATTTCTATTTGTCTGTTTTATTTCATTCTGTCTGTTACCTGTTATTAGATGCAACTGAGAAGGCAAATTTCATGTTTTCCTGTGTAAACATGACTAAATAAAGTAACCTAACCTAACCCTTTCTAAAAATTGTGTACTGGACACCTGAGCTTTGCAGGTGGGCTGAACGAAAGAGTCTAAACATGCAGCCACATTATAAAGTGTGCGTTACGTCGGTAGATTTATTTCTTAAGAAAGATGAAGTGTACAGTAGTATAGTATAGTACAGTATAGTGTAGTGTAGTATAGTATATTGTATTTGATGTGCCACTCTGTGTATGTGTAAGTGGGGTGGGCACTACCAGTGGTGCCACAGTTAGGGACACCATAGAGTCTTAATGTGTTATAGCCAACATCTCTGTGGCTTGCAGTTGCTTGTAGCTGTCAGACTTTTCGAGAAGGGATGAGACATCACAGTTTGCTACCGACAGGAATCTGCATTCCAAAACAAAATCCTGTGCTTTTAATTTGCACAAATTGGGTGTTCTACAGGTGGATCGGTGCGGCGTCCACAGTGATGCGGGCTCTGCATCGGTGTGTCGTGTTGAAAAAGGAGCTGAGCCATAAGGCAAAGCTCTCAGTTTACCAGTCGATCTATGTTCCTACCCTCACCTATGGTCATGAGCTATGGGTAGTGACTGAAAGAACAAGATCGCGAATACAAGCGGCTGAAATGAGTTTCCTTCGCAGGGTGTCTGGGCTCTCCCTTAAAGATAGGGTGAGAAGCTCAGTCATTTGGTGGGAGCTCAGAGTAGAGCCGCTGCTCCTCCGCATCGAGAGGAGTCAGATGAGGTGGCTCGGGCATCTGATCAGGATGCCTCCTGGACGCCTCCCTGGTGAGGTGTTCCGGGCACGTCCAACCGGGAGGAGGCCCCGGGGAAGACCCAGGACACGCTGGAGGGACTATGTCTCCCGGTTGGCCTGGGAACGCCTTGGGATTCTCCCGGAAGAGCTAGAAGAAGTGGCCGGGGAGAGGGAAGTCTGGGCATCTCTGCTCAAGCTGCTGCCCCCGCGACCCGACCTTGGATAAGCGGAAGAGGATGGATGGATGGATGGATGAAATTGGGTGTTCTTATTCTTGTTTTGGGTGTTTTTCAGTGCCAGCAATCCGATTCTGCAATTCGCTGTGTCATTTTTTGCTGCCATTTTGGTCATTTAGAGGCGTCGCTGTTTTGTGGCTCCTGTTTTTAGTACAGCAAACCCTGTTGTTAGGGGCGTGTCCTCAGAGGCCGTGACCTCCCAGTAACAATGCGACGGGTTGAAAGGTTGTCTTTCAGAGAATTTCACATCCAAATTTGAGGATACAAAGCCTTTTTTGAATGTCCTTTTGACAATTTCAAAACTCTTTTTCATCATTTGTTTCTAGCTTACACTAATGGTTAGTTTTTGACTATAATTTTTCTCTCTCATTTTATCTTTGGTTATGTAGCTAATTGATATCCCAGTTTAAACTTGTGTTTCAGCTTTTGAATGTGTCTTCTTTTCTGGTCACCTTCATAAAATACTCCTTGCTAGCGAGCCTAGTGTAACAGCTACTTGTGTTATGCAGCCCGAGTCACAAACAACTTGAATCAGATAATTGATTAGACGGCTAAAGTCAATGTCACATTATGTGGCTTCCAGTCATGGGGCATGTCAGTTCTGCTGATTGCACCAGACGATCTCAGTTTATGAGGAAGAAAATTGCTGCCCATGTTACAGTTACCTTCCATCATAGTCTTGCTCTCCCCTATTTGTGAGAGACAATAATGTGCTGCCTAAAGGAGCTGGCACTGAGACACTGCATGTCGGGCCGCTCCGACTCCCAGGTAAGCACTCAGTAGAAGTGCCCTTTCCTCCTTGCTGAATGGGCACTGTGCCTTGCTTGCTTTACCTTGCTCTCTCTCGCTCTCTTTTTCTCACTCGTCTGTTTTCCTCCTCCCCTTTCATTTTTTCCTCTTTCCTTTTCTTGTGCCGACCATCCCTTATATGCACAGCACCACAGTTCCGAACTGCGGAGAGCCAATGAAGCAATTAAGACAGAACACACCCTCATGTGCAAGCGTGAGCCATCTCAATCACCACACCAGCCTCCCGCACCTGTGTGAGCACGCACACCCACGGAGATCAAGCCGGACATTTATTTATTTACTAGCAAAATACACGTGCTTCGCAGCGGAGAAGTTATGAAAAAGAAAAGGAAACATTTTAAAAATAACGTAACATGATTTTCAATGTAATCATCGTAGGCTTATTTTAGTATTGAGAGTGAATTTGATGATTGTAACGAAAAGTCACCAGCAGGAAGATGTGAAGGAAGGCAAACAATAACAGGCTTGAAGTGGTGGAGTAAAGAAGAAGGGAGTAGTGAGCACGACGAACAGCTGAGGAAAGTAAGGAAGCGAGTGAGGAGGCACATGAGTGTGGAATGTTAATGTATACAGTAATCCCTCCTCCATCGTGGGGGTTGCGTTCCAGAGCCACCCGTGAAATAAGAAAATCCGCGAAGTAGAAACCATATGTTTATATGGTTATTTTTATATTGTCATGCTTGGGTCACAGATTTGCGCAGAAACACAGGAGGTTGTAGAGAGACAGGAACGTTATTCAAACACAGCAAACAAACATTTGTCTCTTTTTCAAAAGTTTAAACTGTGCTCCATGACAAGACAGAGATGACAGTTCCGTTTCACAATTAAAAGAATGCAAACATATCTTCCTCTTCAAAGGAGTGCGTGTCAGGAGCAGAGCATGTCAGAGAGATAGAGAAAAGCAAAAAAATCAATAGGGCTGTTTGGCTTTCAAGTATGCGGAGCACCGCGCGGCACAAAGCTGTTGAAGGCGGCAGCTCACACCCCCTCCGTCAGGAGCAGAGAGAGAGAGAGAGATAGAGAGAGACAGAGTTTGTTTTTCAATCAAAAATCAATACGTGCCCTTCGAGCTTTTAAGTATGCGAAGCACCGTGCAGCATGTCGCTTCAGGAAGCAGCCGCACAGAAGGTAGCAACGTGAAGATAATCTTTCAGCATTTTTAGACGAGCGTCCGTATCGTCTAGGTGTGCAAACAGCCCCCCTGCTCAATCCCCCTACATCAGGATCAGAGAAAGTCAGCGCAAGAGAGAGAGAAAAGTAAGTTGGGTAGCTTCTCAGCCATCTGCCAATAGCGTCCCTTGTATGAAATCAACTGGGCAAACCAACTGAGGAAGCATGTACCAGAAATTAAAAGACCCATTGTCCGCAGAAATCCGCAAACCAGCAAAAAATCCGCAATATATATTTAAATATGCTTACATATAAAATCCGCGATGGAGTGAAGCTGCGAAAGGCGAAGCGCGATACAGCGAGGGATTACTGTATAGGCAGGGAGCCAACCACGTGGTAGGTCCGCGGACAGTGACCGTACGGAAAAAGGAAGAGGGACTGGGGATGGTATTTGTGCATCTCTGCCGTGAAATAAATCATCTGTTAACGGAAATAAGGAATGAAACCGCCAAAAGGACAGGTCAGATCCGAAAGTTCCTTACGGCATAATGGTGAAAATCGGCAAAAAGAAGATGTTATTTTCAAAAGTTCATTACGGGGCACACCATGAAATGAAACATACTTAATGTTTGTAGGTATAATGTAAAGGATGAGCATGGGAAATTTGGGCTTCG
The DNA here is from genome assembly GCF_900747795.2 of Erpetoichthys calabaricus. NCBI lineage: Eukaryota > Metazoa > Chordata > Cladistia > Polypteriformes > Polypteridae > Erpetoichthys > Erpetoichthys calabaricus. The sequence continues at coordinate 21,430,727 of NC_041407.2, forward strand.
TACGTATATTGGAAGTCACAGAAATAGTGAGGAGGGGTTTCCCCTATCTATATATACAGTTTAGGGGGTACACTCGTTTCCCCCCCTTGGGTGTTGCAATAGGACATGAAACATACCTAACTTTTGTAAGTACACTGCAAGGAATGAGCACGCAAAATTTCAGCTTCCCACCTATATGGAAAGTGGGAGAATTAGTGATGAGTCAGTGAGGGCTTTGCCTTTCATATGTAGAGATTTATTTAAAAACGGACCAGCTGTTTATCGGCCGACTCACTATACCACACTCCTTCACAAAATAAGGTTTAAAATCCCGTCAGATTTAACCCTTAAACCACCGGAACTGGCTATAGTCAGTTGCCAGTGCAATTTGCCAGTACGCCGGAGCTAATCAGTCAGTGCAGTACATTCATTGAGCAACCAGCTCATGACCACTGCCAACCCCCTAGCGAATCAGAATCACTGTCTCTGGGATTGAGACGGGCCTGCAAGCATCAGCACTTACCTCTGTGTGCCTGTGTGCAGCCAGTTCAAGCGCAGCTGGCTCGGCGATTTACTGAATTTCATCAATGGTGTCAGTTGCACCTTGTACATATTTGTTGCAGTAGTTTTTAATAGTTTTTACAGTTCATTTGTAGTGTGTAAAGTGATCAGTGTTGCAGTAATTGTGATGCTCTTTGCATTAAAAAAAATGTGTTCTATTAAAATTTCACTTTTTCTTGGTGAATTGTGACGTTTCCTTAAAAAGTGCAGCAATAAGTATTTGGAGTCTGGGGTGCATTAATAAGGGTTAAAGTTTGTCAGTGCACAGTTTTGTAAATGAGGTATTGTTGAACTATTTCCTTAATTTATAAATATGCAAAATTAAACACAGAAGTAACTTGAATATGAGAGTTGGTTATGTAGTTATATTACTCTCAGGTGACATAGCCTTTCAAAATTTAAATTCTTTAAAAATTGTGTTTAGGATTAAACTGTGTTAAGTTGATAGAAATATGCAAATTAGTTCAAAGTAAAACAAGTATTTATACACCAGTTGCTAATACTTCTTGCTAGGAATTATTTTTTCTGAGAAAGTCTGTTCACAGCTTATATGATAACATCAGACATTATCATCATTTGAGTGTTTGCAGATAGTGGTGAAGAACTTTTTTTACTCGTGTCCTATCAGCTAGGACTTGACTTGACTTGCTTGATTAAATCCGTCGACTTGACTTGACTTTGCTTGAATGTAATGTTTATAACTCAAGACTTGAACAGAAACCTGAAGTTCAGGACTTGACGTTCACATGAGACTGGTGGAAGGTCACCGAAGATGGTTTTTCTTTGGGTACTTCGGTTTTCCTCTGACTGCTCAAACACAATCATGTCAGACTAAATGTTGCCTCTGCACTAGCCTGGTGACAGTGAATGTGTGGGAGTGAAGGACTGTGCGGTGCAATGGACTGGACTGCAACTAATGCTGCCAGAGTTGGTTTGATTGGTGGGTAAATTAGTGAGCGGCCTTTTTAAATGGAATAACTAAACAGACTCCATTATGTGGCCGGATTGTTGCAGGTGCAAGGTGGAAACGACAGAAGGCTGGAGTGTCAATTAAATTCCCTGATAGGCCAAGTTGGCTGTTGTTTTTCGTTCCAGCCAATTTGTAAATCATCCATCCATCTATTTTCCAACCCGCTGAATCCGAACACAGGGTCACGGGGGTCTGCTGGAGCTAATCCCAGCCAACACAGGGCACAAGGCAGGAACCAATCCCGGGCAGGGTGCCAACCCACTGCAGATTTGTAAATCAGACGTTAGTTAATAATTTATTCATATGGCTTGTGTAAAGGGGAGACAAGACAATGTTAAAGGTGTTGCGTCACCGCCCTGACGACCCTGTATGATTGAAATAAAGGAAAAACATGCAACAGCTTGCAAATAACATCCTTTCAGATGGGAGTTCAGATCTTAACTGAACTCAAAATGGCCGAAAATCCGGTCATATTGGTTCCAGGCAGAAAGGAGCAAGTCCGGGAAGGCAGATAATGGAAATGAAGTCAGCGGTGGAATGGACTTCTGTCGTCCATTCTGCAGAGGGAGGAAAAGAGAAGGCCTGAGAACACAGCGCCAACCCCTGGCATGGCAGGTAATTACCATCACCAGAGCCCGTAAGCAGTGGCGCAGCTAAGGGCAGCTGGAGGGGGCGGACCACCTCAGGCGGCACATTTTTGGGGACGGCATTATTGTCCAAAAGGCTCAGTGTAATTCATGTGTAAGCAGCAGGGTTTGGAAAAATATCACTCATGAATGAAAAAAGTAAAATTCTCTGATTTTTATCCACAAACGCTTCAAAAATAATTTTCAGACTGTTCTTCGGTGACGGCATCAGACATTACAAACATTACACTGATAATAATTTCTAGGAAGATAAACAACTAATTTACAATTTATAATTTCGTTTCGTTATCAATCCGAATGCGTTCTTGCTCTGTGCAGAAAACATCCCCACCTATCACTTGTGCACTACACTGGTTCTGGTTTTCACAGCATAATTATATTAAACAAATAATTAGAACATGGCTTATCAGTGCGTCTATACTATATTCTTGTCTAGTTGATGCTTATACATAATTATATGTGAAAATTATTGCTGTTTCTCTATATATGAATACATCTGTGTAAAATGTATCTTATTTTTTCTCTATACGTCATTTTAATTTTTTATTTAAATATTCAGAGATATTGGAGGGTGGCAAATTGAAGCAGCGCCCACCCCGAGCAGCACAAACTCGGGCTACGCCACTGCATGTAAGCTGCCTCCCAGGCACACATGTGGGACACTTGCTGTTGATTTTATTCTGCCACAGGTGACCTTTACAATAACGTACTAATTCTTTATTGGGAGAAAATCAGTAGAATCTTTTATAGATGGGACCATATTCGTCTCTCTTTTTCTCACTTGAAATATATTCTGGTGCAAATGGCAACAAATTGCCTCTTGATTCTCTTATTATTGGCTGCATCCTTAATTTGAAGGTAAAAAAAAAATTAAAAAAACAGACTTAGAAGTAAAAAGACAATTAAGTTTTCTAAATCATAATGAGTGACTGAACTAACATTTAATCGAAAGCTGTGTTCATATAGCAGGATTAACTTACTTCTAGTTAAGGATTCTGATGGGATGAAAACCCGGCAACTCTATAGCAACTGAGTTTAAAACCACTGATTTAAAGAGGGGCATTTCAAATCAGATGTTAGGGGTGTGTATAGTATACCACTTTTCAATAAATAACAAACAAGTCAATTAACTTCATTGCGTTGCAGCATTTTTAAGCAATTGGGGACTGTGAGCTGTAAGAAAGGAGGTCTAAAAACAAGAGTTTCTAACTTAGGGGCTGACAGATTGGCTCAAAAGCAGACAGCAACCAGATTTAAAAGGCCGCTCCATGAAGGAAATCAGTCAGTTGCTCATTTTCCAACCCACTTGTCGCGGGGGTCTGCTGGAGCCTCTCCCAGCTAGTACAGGGTTCAAGGCAGGGAACAAACCCTGCAGAGGGCGCCAGTCCACACACACCAAATACACACACGGGCCAGTTTAGAATTGCCAATTCACCTAATCTGCATGGCACCCGGTGGAAACCCACGCAGACACGGAGGGAACATGCAAACTCCACGCAGGAAGGATCTGGGACGCAAACTCAGGTCTCCTTACTGGTCTTACTTACTGTTTACTGTACCACTGTGACACCCTCTATGTACACCTCTATGGGTGTCATTTCATTGGTATAACTAAAAATATTGATTTTCAAACAGACGCATGGGGCTTTAACAAATTTAGAAAGCTACATTTCTGTTGGTGAAAACACAGGAGCAGACTTACTATTTAGCAAGGAGAACCAAAGCAGCAAAACCCATCTCTGGTAAAATAACACCTAGGGTTGCCAGACGTCCCTTATATATGGGACATGTCCCATATTTGATAATTTTGTCCCCTGTCCCGTTCTGACCTTTCAGGGACATCCAGATGTCCCGTATTTAGTTCATTTTCAAATTTCGTAATAAAAATATATTTTTACTACCTTACGGTACTTAGTTGTAACTTTATAAGTAATTATACTTTCTTTTCTCAGATTCTCTTGATGAAAATAACCCAAATGTAACGAGGACACTAGTGTTTGCTGCCTGTTTGCAACTTGTTCAGTTGCTATGGTTGGCTGAGGACAACGACACTCTTACCGTTTTGCTGTCCAGCGATGCTGCTGTGCAGTTCTGTATCAGCACTGCAACATACAGTGTCAACAAAGTGTGTTGTTACAACTTGCCATGGCACACTTTTTTTCTAACTTAAAAACTAATCAATCCATCCATCCCAAGGTGCCAAAACGTAAAGGAAAATTTTGAGATGAATATTCCAGCGAATGGACATTTATCAAACAAAGCAGAAGCTGTTTTGAAGCACACTGTGCTGTATGTAAATGTACTAACCCTAACCCTAACCCTAATTTTCAAATGATTTTACTTTTGTTTTCCTCATAACCCATTAAAATCCTTGCTTTATGTTTTTATAACTTATGTCTCTACTTTTATATAATATATTGGTCTGGGTGTATAGGGGGCATGTATAAATTTAAATATATAGTAATATTGAGACTGCGGTGGGTTGGCACCCTGCCCGGGATTGGTTCCTGCCTTGTGCCCTGTGTTGGCTGGGATTGGCTCCAGCGGACCCCCGTGACCCTGTGTTTGGATTCAGCGGGTTGGAAAATGGATGGATGGATGGTAATATTGAGAGAGATTTTAAGAGTGTCCCGTATTTCTAATTTTGTAATCTGGCAACCCTAATAACACCTGAAGTGTAATGTAGTGGTGCATCGGTGGTCACGCTTGGGTTACAGATTTGCACAGAAACACAGGAGGTTGTAGAGACAGGAACTTTATTCAAACACTGCAAACAAACATGTCTCTTTTTCAAAAGTTTAAATGTGCTCCTTGACAAGACCGAGATGACAGTTCCGTCTCACAATTAGAAGAATGCAAACATACAGTATCTTCCTCTTCAAAGGAGTGCACGTCAGGAGCAGAGAAGGACAGAGAGAGAAAGGCAAACAATCAATCAAAAACTGACAGGTCCTGTTTGGACTTTTAAGTCTGCAAAGTACCGCTTGGATCGCATTATAGATCAGCTGCAAGTCAGCCCAGCAAGCAATGGAGCAGTGTGAAGGTAGTCTTTCAGCGTCTTTTATTTTTAACCTGTAGGGGTAAGATCCGCCCCCCAGCTCACACCCCCTCCCTCAGCTTTATTCACATTTCAAGCGACATTCCAAACCAGGCTCAAACAAGCGTGACAGGACATCAGTATTAACGTGTTCAGAGCCGGGTCGATGCCTTACTGTAAAACTGTAAGGTTGCAAACCCAAAAACCATCTCATAAGACGAGGGTTCGTTTCCTTCTGATGGTATAACCACTGAAGTGGAGCGTGATCTGTCACTAATGTGATTTTTCCACCCCATAAATAATATTTAGTATTTTCTATTGCTCTTTTAGTTAGTCTGCAGTCCTTAAAGGGACTGTTTGCTATGCTATGCTAAGATGGTGACAGCAAGGCCGTGGCAGGTTTACCTTTTTATTAGATTCTGTTGCGGTTGGTACTAAAGCTGCTCTTTTCAGTAATTGTCTGCTACGGCAGACCACTTCCTCACGCTGAATGAGCCCTTCTTCTTTCTCGTCGTCCCTTTCCTGTTAGGGGTCGGCTCATCTTATTGCTGCTCTCCACACCTCTCTGCTTGATGTTAGCTGCAGGCCTATCTCTCTCGTCTGTCTTCCTTAATGGAATCCATTCATCTCTTCCTTGGTTCTCCTCTTCCCCTTTCTGCTACACTACCCATTTGGCTAAATGTTCCCCCTCCATTCTTTGCACATGTCTGCCAGAATACAGAACTGTTTAGAAGTGGAATGCCCTTTAGCTCAGCTGGTGCCCCACCTTTTGACGCTGATTGGTCAATTGATTACTTTTTAGTTTCTGGCACTACTAAAGTGTGGTCTTGAGTCGAAATGCAATACACACGGAGCTGCCGCTAAGTGAAATGAAAATATGCCTGCTTTTCATTTAGTTATGTCATGCGACCTAAGAACATGAAGTAAAATGCAGTTTTAAAATATTGTATTTTAAAGTGACACAAAACTTGTGCGCCCTACTGAAAAGAAATCGATCATTTGCTTGATTTGTTTTTAATAATTACACGATAAAACCGAGCCAAAATCAAATGCTCCACCTGCATATTTATTGCATTTTAATGTAGTTAACATGTTTTATTGCATTTAATTGTGAATTAATCTTCCATTCCAAACAACGCTCAATACCTCTGAATGACAAAGTGAAAACAGAATGTCAGCAATTTTTGCACATTTAATGAAAATTAAAGGATCCGCTGAGAAGAATGGCAGAAAATCCCCAAATCGAGGTGTGCAAAGCTTGTCCCGTCAGACCCAAGGAAACGCCAGGCTGGAATGGCTGCCAAAAGTGCTTCAATGAAGTGTGACTAAAAGGTCTGAACATTTGTGCCAAAGTGATTTTTCATTTAATCGCTTTGTCATTTTGGGGCATCGAGTGTTGCTTGAGGTGGGGAAAAATAATTTTGCATTTTGGCCTGCTAACTTTATCAAAGGCAACTTACAAACATTTGCAATACAATTGGTTTTCGTTTCTTTTGTTTTCCCAGTTGGAGCAGAGGCAGGTGAAGTGACTTGCTCGTGGTTACACTGTGTCAGTAGTGAGATCTGAATCCACAACCTAGGGCTCTGAAGTCCAAAGCTTGAACCCTTACACCACACAGCATTTAAATGCTTTTACACAGAAGGCTAAAACATAAGAAAATGTGTAAAGGAGATGGGGTCTTAATACTTACTGAAGTCTGTTTGGGTTTTTCTTCCGTTTCAATCCCACACTTTACAATGTCAGCTGCAGGTTTATCTGGATGAGGGTGTGTGACGATGCGGGTCCTGCTCCATGCTCCCACGTTACTTCTGGGAGCCTCTCGAACCCAACACTGTCGGTAATGCAACCGGATGAGCTGTGCAATGAGGACAAATCACACTGGGAGCAAGGGGATGGTGTAAAAGTGTCCAAGTGCTTTTATTAAAAACAAACCATATAAAACCAAAATAGTGTCCATAGTGCAGTGCTTCCAAAATTAATAAATAAATCTCTCTATTATAAAAGTAAATCTTGAGACGAGAGGAGACTATTGGCAAGAGCTTTTGTCAAGTCCCGCCCTCCTCTCAACTATTTCTGGTTCACGTCCCACGCCCGCAGTCCTCTCACCTGTCATTCGTGTGAATGCTTTTGTCAGACACAGTTCCTGATCTCTCGGCTCTTATAAATTTTTACATTTTCCTCACTTTAAGTTCCCAATAAAAGAAGTCTTATTATGTCCAAATCTTATTGAAGAATTTCATCCCGAGGGTTATCAACAGCAGAAATGAGTACACGGGCAATCCTAGCACCGAGAAACGATGAAGTCAAACGAATTAACACAAAAATTGTCGACCGGTTACACGGCAAATTGGTTAAATGCATATCAATAGACTATGCTGAAACAGTTGGTGATGGTGCGGAAGATGAAAACATCAACTTGCAATATCCTGTAGAATATCTACAACCATTAACACTGTGCAGTCTTTCTCCGGCCGGATTATTGTAGAAAGAAGGATGTATCGTAATGTTATTGTGTAATTTATGACTGAGTGATGGGCTATGCAATAGGACAAGATTAGTTGTATTCAAAATTGGTTGAACAATTCTAACATGTAAAATTTGAACAGGCGACAAGTAAGGTAATGTAGTATACATACCGCGGACAACATTAGACACCAAAGGAGATCTTCATATGCCATTCGTATTAAAACGTTTACAGTTTCTTGTTAGAATAGCTTTTGCTATGACAATTAACAAATCACAGGGACAAACATTCGAAAAAATCGGTTTATTTATTAGAGAGAAAGAAACGATATTCACTCATGGGCAGTTATATGTTGCGTTGTCACGATGCAAGTCCAAACACGGAACCAAAATTCAGTGCAATATTGACGAAAAGTTCATTTCAAATATTGTTGTTACACTTTTACTGTAAAACTTCAGAAAGTTTAAAAAGTATTTGCTTGTTAATTTCAAAGCCAAACAGAATGAAAATGTATAACGCAACGAATACCTCTAATGCAACATGAAACATAATTTTCTTTCAATTTATTACGTTTTACTCTTTTATTATGGTTAATTACTCGCTGTAATGTAAAATAGTTCTATTATGCATATGTAACAATTCTCAGGAAAATAACAATCTGTTTAAATTGTACATCTGCTTCCCCATACGTGAGTGGCAGATGTTGCAGAGGTGCCTGGAGGTTGGCGAGCAAAGTGAGCCGGGGTCAGAGCCCTATAAAAATGAGGTGGAAAAAGTGGAAGTTAAAAATCCCAAATAAATAAATCAATTAAAACGAGGTTAAAATCAACAGGCTGGAAACAGTCCCTTTTCTTCCTTCTAACTGGCAGCTCCCCTGCTTCTCCCAATGGGCTTTGCAAAAGGGGAGTCGCCCTACCTGCAGCTGCAGCTGACTGGTCCGGTAGCCTTGTGTCCCCTGGCTACGTACAGCTCCTGCCGGACCAAGACTCGGGTTCCCCAGTGACCAGGGCGCTTACAATGGGGCTCATACTCCCGAGCCTCTCTGACTCCTTCTGTCTTCCATGGTGAGCCAACCAACCACCTTCTGGGACACTCCAGCTCCTGAGATCACTCAGCTGAAGCGACTGCTTCCTACTGCCGCCACCAAGCGTTGGCCAAACACTCCTCCTGAGGGACTCATCTCACAGCTGCCTGCATGATTCCAGCGAGCCTACTCTCACTCACTCACTCACTCACTCACTCACTCACTCACTCACTCACTCACTCACTCACTCACTCCTATGCTGGCTTTTACAGCTTCCAGCTTTTCTCTTCTCTCTGCCCTCCATTCTGTGTTCTCTTTATCTTTTCTTTATTTTTCTTCTCTCCGCACTCACGCTTCTCCTTTTTATGACAGGGACGTGGCTCAGGTGTGGTGATTAACAGCTCCCGGCATCAATTACGGACACGGGCGATTCCACACCTGTGTACGTCAGTGTGGAAACTCCCATGCCCACATCGCACCCGGGAACAGGTCATGCCACACTACCACACCCAGTCCTCAAAGCCGCGAGTGCGCCGATTATTTACGTAAAACTGGCCATCCCTTTTAGAGTCGCTGACTCGCTATATCACAGGGTGCAGGAGTTTGACTGTGCCCAGTGACAGACTGGTATCTTGATCAGGGCTGATTTCCGCTGGCTTACATTGTTGCTATAACGAGCTTTGTCTGTCAACATGTGTGAAGCGGCTTTCAAAAAATTGGATGCACGGTTAAATAATTTCACACGGGCACCTACAGAGGTCTTTGAAACTTAGATGCAAAACTACTGTTCTTTACGGGGAGTGGCCTTTCGTTGGTTTCCCAAGTCCATGAAGGCAGGAATTTTAAACAACAAAAGGCAATTTCTGTTCGGCAGAAAAATACACGGGTTTAAAGCCAAATCACTGTTTTTGATGCCTCACTCTTGTTTTTCAGATCAAGAACATGTGTTCCAAGAAGCAACCAAAGGAGACCGTTTATGAAGAAATGGTCAAGAGACATTGAGAGACAAGACCAGAGGAATTGCCATTCTCCCTACATCTACATCTGGGTCACTTATACACCCCACTGGACATTCATATGTGGCTTTGGCTCACTGCTCCTGTTGTACACAGAAAAGTGTAACAAATTGTTAGTATTGTTTTAAACTGTGACCTTTCAAGTGCGATCTTTCAGTTTCATATTAGAACAAGAGACATCTCGAATGGAATTTACAGATTACTTAAGAAAAGCAGAGTTGATCTGAGATTACATATCATACAGTATTTCTGTTTCAAGCATTTGTTTCAAAGACAAGGGGCTTCAAACATCCAGGATGCATCATAAAACTCTATAGAGAACAACAAAGCCTTGTGTAGCTTTTATATCAGCCTACATTGTCTTGCAGGGATAAGAAAATGGGATGGCTTTGAAGCCTTGGATCATTATAAAATGACTGATATACAATTTGCTACGTGCCTCATACATATGGAGCGTTGAATAATAAATAACAACATTCTCAATCCCACTTATTCCAATTCAGGGTCTTGGGGAAAGCCTATCTTGCAGCACGGAGCAGGCGTGGCAGTATCATGCCGCACGAAACATGAAAATATCCAGTCTGACCTGATCTTGAATGTTGCACATCTCTCTAGGGTTGAACTGTAAATTTGCCTCCTATGTTGACTGGACAAAAGGAGTCAAGTGGAAACAAATTAATGGAGAATGACGTTAGCTTAGAAGACTCTGAAAAAGTCAGCACACAGAGGTGTGGAATGGTGTATAGTAATAGCTGATTCCTACATGGAAATATTTTTTGCTCGCTTCGCTCGCTGTTCCCCGTGTGGGTGTTACGTGCTAGCCACTTCACGGCTCTGCCGCTCGCGTATCGGGAAGCGGATGTAAAATTTAAACAGATTGTTATTTTCATAGGAATTGTTATATATGCGTAATAGAGCTAACTATTTTACAATACAGCGAGTAATTAACCATAGTAAAAAAGAGTAGAACGTAATAATTTGAAAGTAAATGATTTTCCATGTTGCGCTAGAGATATTCTGGACAAACTGGTGAGGAAGGCAGGCTCTATTGTAGGCACGGAGCTGGACAGTTTGACATCTGTGGCAGAGTGACGGGCGCTGAGCAGGCTCCTGTCAATCATGGAGAATCCACTGCATCCACTGAATAGGATCATCTCCAGACAGAAGAGCAGCTTCAGCGACTGCTGTCACCATCCTGCTCCACTGACAGACTGAGGAGATCATTCCTCCCCCACACTATGCGACTCTTCAATACCACCCAGGGGGGTAAACGTTAACATTATACAAAGTTATTGTCTGTCTGTATACTTGTATTGTTATTACTCTTTACTTTAATATTTTCTTTATCAGCATGTTGCTGCTGGAGTATGTGAATTTCCCCTTGGGATTAATAAAGTATCTATCTATCTATCTATCTATCTATCTATCTATCTATCTATCTATCTATCTATCTATCTATCTATCTATCTATCTATCTATCTATCTATCTATCTATCTATCTATCTATCTATCTATCTTTTCATTGCATTATACGTTTTCGTTTTGTTTGGCTTTGAAATTAACACGCAAACACTTTTAAACTTATGCTTTTACTGTAAAACTTCAGTAAAAACAATTTTTTGAATGAACTTTTCATCAATATCGCATTGAATTTTGATTCTGTGTTTGGACTTACATTGTGACAACGCCCGTGAGTGAATATCATTTCTTTCTCTCTAATAAATAATCCAACTTTTTCAAATGTTTGTCCCTGAGATTTGTTAATTGTCATAGCAAAAGCTATTCCAACAGGAAACTGTAAACGTTTTAATACGAATGACATATCAAGATCTCCTTTGGTGTCTCATGTTCTCCGCGGAAGATGTACTATGTTACCTTTCTTATCGCCTGTTAAACTTTTACATGTTAGAATTGTTTGACCAATTTTCAATACAACTAATCTTCTCCTATTGCATAGCTCATCACTCAGTCATAAATTACGCAATAACATTACAATACATCATCCTTCTTTCAACAGTAATTCGGCTGGTGGAAGTCCGGATGGTGTTAATGGTTGTAGATATTCTTCATGATATTGTAAGTTGATGTTTTCATCTTCCACACGATCAACACCAACTGTTTCAGGACAGCCTGTTGATACGCATTTAACTAATTTGCCATGTAACTGATCGACAATTTTTGCGTTAATTCATTTGACTTCATCATTTCTCAGTGCTAGGATTGCCCGTGTACTCATTTCTTCTGTTGACAACCCTTCGTGATGAAATTCTTCAATAAGATTTGGACATAATAAGTCTTCTTTTATTGGGAACTTAAAGTGAGGAAAACATAAAAATTTATAAGAGCTGAGAGATCTGGAACTATGTCTCACAAAAGCATTCACACAAATTAGAGGTGAGAGGACTGTTGGCGTGGGCTGTTAACCAGAAATGGTTGAGAGGAGGGCAGGACCCCCTCTAACAACTTGAAAAAATCTCTTGGCAATATACTCGTCTTGTCTCAAGATTTTCTTTTATAATAGAGAGGTAATACAATTAGATGGCCTAGCGCATGTATACACCATTTTCATTTTTTTTTGGCTAAATAAATCGCCAAAGTTTGGTGTGAAATAAAGAATCTCATTTTGAACTGCTCTTTCTGGAGAAGTTTTGTGAGAAGACTCAAATAAATCCACTATTCTTGTATATTCTGGTGAAAACTAAGGGAGTGAATTTGGGCAAGGCAGACCGCCCTTTCTATTTTAGAATGCGTCCTGCTGAAACTATCACCTCAGTGAGCGGCACCTGATCCAACTCTGACTGGAGAACTTTATCTAATAAGCACTCAGACCACCTCGACTGGGTCCATGTGGAGCAGTGACGACCGCAATCTCTAGACCTTTTAGATTGTCAAGATTCTCATCCTGCCATTGGTTAGGGTTAGGTGAGCTTTACTATCCCAGAGGGAAATTTGATTGACTTGGCCTTAGAAGAAGTTTCCACTACTCTGCACTTGGTTTGCTCTCACAGTATGTTTAGGCTCATTGTCCTTCTGTACTGTGATGAGTCATCCTATCAGTTTTGCAGCATTTGGCTGAATCAGAGTGGACAGTACAGCCCTGTACACTTCAGAAATAATCCTGCAACTTCTCCCAGATGTCATATCATCAATAATCTCCAGTGACCAATTTCCATTGGCAGTCACGCATGCCCTGGCCATCCACCATGTTTCACAGATAATGTGGTATGCTAAAGATAGTGAGCCATTCCTTCTTTTCTCAATGCTCTTCTCTTTCCAAAATTCTAGTACATATTGATCTTAGTTTCCTTTGTCCAAAGAAAACTGTTCCAGAACCGGACAGGCTTTTAAAAAACGTTTTCTAGCAAAGTCTAATCTGTCCTTCCTATCCTGGAGGTTTACCTGTGGTTTGCACCTTGTGGTAAACCCTCTGTCTTTTCTTTCATGAAGTCTTCTCTTGATTGTAGACTTTGGCAATGATAGGCCGACCTCCCGGAGAGTGTTCTTGGTTTGGCTACATGTCGTGATGGGGTTCCTCTTCACCAAGGACATAATTCTGCAATCATCCAGGCCAGATTGTTCAGGCCTTCTGGTTTTGCCGAGTTCCCCAGCGTGTTCCTCCATTTTAAAGAATGTACCAAATGGTTGAGCTGACCATTCCTGGTGTTTCTGCTGTCCCTTTAAAGGGTTTGTCTTGTTTCCTCAGCCTAATGATGGACTGTTTTCAATTGCAAGGACAGCTCTCTGGACTGCATATTGAGAATTCACATTGACAGCTTCCAAAGGCAAATTCCACACTTGGAATCATTTCCAGATCTTTTACCTACTTACTAGTTAATGAAATAATCAGGGAACTGCTCCCACCTGGCTATGGAACAGCTTGTCAGTCAAATGTCCATATACATTTGAGCTCCTGCAAATGGGGGAGGCTATGCAGAGAAATGGTGGTCATTCCATTTATTTTTGGTAAACCCCTTAAATTAAAGATGAAAGTCTACACTTCAATCACATAATGATTGCTTTGTTTCAAATGCATTGTTGTGGCGTACAGAGCCAAAATGACAAAAACTGTGTCACTGTCCAAATACTTACGGACCGGACTACATGACTGTGTCCCTTGGTTTGTGTTGTGGGAGGTGCTGCAGGAATATGGGGTAGTGAGGTCACTTTTGTGGGCTATTCATTGCCCAAATCGGTAATGGCACTTCATCTCAAATAACACAAAATTATTGGGCAGGACTCCACACAGTGAGAGCTCGGTCCAAATACTTGCTATTAAGTCGAATGAATTTACTGTGGGTGTTGGACTCCATCAAGGCTCCTGTTTGTGGTTGTCAGAGACACTTTAATGGAATACTCCATCCCAACAAAGCAAGCTTTTATCTGGAACTTACCTCATGTTGTTTGTATTAATGGGCAAACAAAAATTTTAATCTTACATTTTAATGATGAAAAGATATAACAAAGTTGCTGACACAATAGGTTCTATGAGGACAAACACTGAACAAACAGCAAACAGTCCATGAAAAACTGTCAGTTTACTCATCTTGCATAATCGATATGTCAAATATCGAGTCATATGTTCACAATGTTTCACATACAGAAATTATTGCTAAAACATTGTTAAATAAATCACTTCAGCTGGGGAGCACATTCAAACAGGATCAAGCTTTTGAATTAATGATCCTCACCTGCCATCACTCCTTGGTCATTAAACCACAAAACTGTATTTTTGGGTTTTTCAATGGCAGTTTGTGAAACTACACTGTTGAATAGACCTTCTGATTCTTGAAGCACCTTGCAGATGCACAAATATGAGGCATACGTTCCACCTGATAATGTCTTCAGTCGCTTCTCTTTCCTCTCTGCAATGTTGATATGAGATGAAGTGCCATGGTAGACAGTGAATGGGCCATTATTAGGCACGGCTCCTGACCAGATTGCTCTCATTTGGGCATGCTTCCTCACAAGAGGACATTCTTGAAGTGATTTATCAAACAATATTTTAACCAAAACACATTGTGAGAATGCAAGAAGACATCTGACATATGGATTATGGAATGTGAGTAAATTTAGATTATTTCATGGACATTTTGATATTGTTTGCTGTTTGCTCAGCATTAGTGGGGTTTCCTCTCACATCCCAAAGACATGCAGGTCAAGCTGACTTCTTCTTCTGCTGGTCCTTCTTCTGCTGCTGCTTCTTCTTCTTCCTCTTCTGCTGCTGCTCCTTCTTCTTCCTCTTCTTCTGCTGGTGCTGGTCCTTCTTTTTCTTCTTCTTCTACTGCTGCTGCTCCCCCATCTTCTTCATCTTTTTCTTCCTCTTCTTCTTCTACTTCTGCTCCTTCCTCTTCTTCTTTTGCTGCTTCTTCTGCTGCTGCTCCTTCTTCATCTTCTTTTTCTTATTCTGCTCCTTCCTCTTCTTCTGCTGCTGCTCATTGTTCTTCATATTCTTCTCCTTCTACTTCTGCTCCTTCCTCTTCTTCTACTGCTCCCTCTTCATCATCATCATCATCTTCTTCTTCTGATCCTTCCTCTTCTTCTACTCTTTTTCTTCCGCTGCTGCTACTTTTTTTTCTTTTTTCTACTTCTGCTTTTTCTGCTGCCACTTCTTCTTCTTCTGCTGCCACTTCTTCTTCTTCTGCTGCCGCTTCTTCTTCTTCTGCTGCCGCTTCTTCTTCTTCTGCTGCCTCTTCTTCTTCTTCTGCTGCCGCTTCTTCTTCTTCTTCTGCTGCCGCTGCTACTTCTTCTTCAGCTGCTGCTGCTGCTGCTCCACCTCCTTCTCCTCATCCTGTTCCTCCTTCAATAGCTATTTCCATGGACAGCTCTTACTTGGTCCAGTATTAAAGTTTGACAATGTATGTCTGGCACCATGTCTAGGGTTGGTTCCTGCCTAGTATCTGATGCAGCCAGAACAGGCCCAAGCTCTCCCAAATCTCAGTTGGATTACGTGTTAATAAGAATGTTATAGTATTTAAAAATAATTGCATTTACCATGGTATTACATTGATTTTGGGCGTTTGTAGCTGTAATGTAGTAGATGGTATTCATCCATTTGATTTCTGATTTCACATATCCATATGCAGATTTGTCAGGAGCTACAGGCAGTCCTGGTGGCATCACAACCATGAGGTAGACCAACCTTAGATTAGGTGCTAATCAGTCAGAAATTCTATTTCACACTTATTAAATTATTAAGTTATATTTACACTTACTGACAGATGGAGCGAAAACAGAGTCAAGTGTAAAAAGGAAGTACACCCACTTACTTCAGTATGAAAGTAAAACAATCATCTCGTTCTCACCATGGACTAAAGTGCTAAAAAAAAACCAACCACAGATAGCAAACAACATATGACACATTTTATTTTGTCATTATTTATTCAGCAACAAAACAGGCCAACATGCAAGAGCCTTGTGTGAAAAACTAGAAAGGCAATTAGAGTTAAGTGCGACCACTCAGTGCTGCTGATTAGCTGATGTTCAGGAATGTTAAAGTGTCCGTAAAAGCAAACCCTTTAGCAGCCTGAGGTAACACCAAGCCAAAGACAGCAAGTTTGAGTTCTAAGACTTCTGAATGGCAATGGGTACCTCAAGAAGACAACCAGCTGGTGCCCACAATGCCCATCCTGCCATTCTCTGCCATTAAGTGGGCTCATCTTACACTGTGGGGACTCCAGGGGAATGGCACTTGAATTTCCAGGAATCCACTGACAAGTTCTCAGCTCAGAATTAACCAGCTATTTCTGTAAACACCTCTTTTATACTTGTAGTTTGTTCATAAACCTGTTAGGTAAAATGTGATCAAGACATTGCCAGGAAAAATAACTGATAAGTGTTAAATCATCCTACTTTTGAGATTTTGCAAATGCTCTTGTCTGAGTTGTCAGTAAAATTTTACAAAGGCTTTCATTTTGTTTTGTTTTTTTGGTGTTTCCTTGAGCACACTTATACCAAGATAGGCCTGGGCACTCTATAACTTTAGAACAAAAACAGTTCAGGCAATGTACACTAAAACAAAGACCTTCGCGTTTTTCCCTCTAGGAGATGGCACTCCCTTTATCTCAAATTCTTTTCACCATTGCAGCTGAGCTGGAGTTATTGGCTGTGGATTCAAAGCTGATGATCGGATGCTTTACATAAGTCATGACCCAGACTCACTGGTCCAAAATCTTTTAATGTCACGTTTTAATGATGAAAAGATATAACAAAGTTGCTGATGCAATGGGGTCTATGGGAACAATTGCTAAACAAACACCCAACGATATCAAAATGTCCATGAAAAAATGTCAGTTGACTCGTCTCGCATAATCCATATGTCATGCTCAGCGGGTGGTGGAAACTTAAAGCCAACGGTCTCTTAGTGATTCAGCTGAAGCGGAAAGCATTTAAGTAACTACAAAAAACGGAGAAGATGACATCAACACTAAATGTAAGTTCTATCTGCTCTCTGCCCGTTGAAGGCACGTTTATATGTTGTGTGTCCTGCAGCATGTACAGTTCAGGTTTTCCGGCCGACAGTGTAGACAGCTTCACCTGCCAAAAGTGTTTAGTTAATTTAGAGTTGGTCGGGAAAATACGTGAATTGGAGGACCGCGTTAGGAATCTGATATCGATTAGGCAAACCGAAAATTGGATCGACTCGGTTTGTTTAGACAATTTGGCTACTTCTGATTCGGCTTCAGTCTCTCCTGGTCCCACTGTAGTAAGTGCGTGGACGAAGTCAGCAGCACCAATTCAGCCACAGGACGAGTGGGTAACAGTAAGACGGGGGTCTAAGAATCCAAAATGTAGTCTCCTGGAACCCAGGTCACCAATTCGGACCCAGAACAGATTCTCAGCACTCTGCAGTGCACCTGTGGAAACTGAGAATAAGAAAGTGCTCATAATTGGTGATTCCATAGTGCGGAATGTTAGAATTCCAAACTGTGTTAAACCAGCAGTACATGTTAAGTACCTCGCAGGGGCCAGGATTTCTGGCATAGAGGCTGCATTGGACCATGTTGCCGACAATGAAGTATCTACCTTATTGCTGCATGTCGGCACTAATGATATTTATTTACAGCAATCTGAGGTATTAAAGAGGAACTTCATCTCTCTATGCATCAAAGCTAAAAGAAAATGTTGAATTTAGTTGTATCTGGCCCCTTACCAAGATTACATAGAGGGAATGTGATTTATAGCAGATTGCATTCCCTTCACTGCTGGCTAGAAACCTGGGGGGTATTTTTCGTACGTGGATTAGTCGTTTAGCCGGATGTAATTGTTGACGATTTGGCCTGATCCTGGATCTGTCGGTTTTTCGAAACTCTTGCTGGAAGTGTTGTCATAGCAACACATCCTAATCCTCAAACCTGCTCCGAGCAGGTTTGTTCTACGTAAACAAGGATTAGCTCACACACTTGATCAGTGTCCGTGCATGGAATTCATTTAGTCATGCCTTCGCCGTTCATGAATGAGCGACCAATTGATATTGGTATGCAAATTATAAGAAGAGAATTTCATGTAGAGAGGGGTTTGCGTGATCGGCAAGATCCTTTATTGCTCCTGGAGGAAATCCTTTTCGAAAGATACTGCTTTAGCCAAGGGGGAATATTGTACCTCAAAAATGTATTAGGACCTTATATTCAAAGTTAAACTCGGCGAAGTCGGGCTCTCACAACCACACAGACAGTATGCATTGCTTTGAGGTTTTTTGCAAGCGGCACTTTATTATATACTGTAGGCGATGCAGAAAATCTATCTAAAAGTGCAGTTTGCCAGGCAATTCGTAAAGTCTGTTTGGCTCTGAAATATTTCCTTCAGGTTTTCATAGTGTTTCCTGGACACTGCGTGTGCAGACAATAAAAGAGGTGTTTCATGCCATTGCAGGTATGGGGAATACACAGGCAAAAACACCCACAGTTCCATAAAGAATCTCACAATCAGCCTAACATTCTCATTACCCAGGATTTCCAAATGTAATTGGGGCACATGGGACTGATCACAGTGGAGTTTGATCAAACATTATTTGGAAAATGTACCTCTCCTCCTGATGAATAATCAGACACAGTGTCTTCATCAAATATTTGACCTTTGTCAATATCTCGTTGGTCAGACACAGGTTCTAGGGATATGACATTCCCTGTAACTGACCCAAAAAAAGAGGGCTATATGGAACCTACCTATGGCACACATGGAGGACAAATATATGCAATGACCATCCTTTACCTGAAATGAATTGACCACTGCATCCTGCCACTGGTTCTGAGGAGGAGCTTTCCCCTGGAATGCTCTCAGAAACAGGGCGATGGGCATTTTGCTGTAGAGCCAACTATTCTGCAGGGGTTAGGTCTGGACCGTGTGGACCTCCACCTGTTTTTTGCTTGTCTGCCTTCTTATTAGCTTTAAAATTAATGTTCTTTCTTTGATCTGGAATTATGACATATTAAATAATAATTAATCTGACACATAGGAAATGAAACGCTTCTTTCAGTAAGTACAATGCAGACTACTTAGCGTTTAATTTGTCAGCCACTTTTTGCCAGCCGTCTTTTCTGGTTTGGGCTGCTTTTGCAGTGTTACCCCTTGTGCATATTAAATCTTAAAATTCTTCATGTCCTTCAAATAAAAGGTCCTGCTCCGCTTGTGTGAGAAAAAAAAATGGCCCGTTCTTTCGTCATTTTGTTACAGCCTATCAAAGACTTGCTGATCATGTTGTCTAGACTCAATATATATGGGCTTTTCAATCAGCGTGGGCGCACGCATTCATCTCGGATGATTAGATCCAGCTAGACTAATCTCCTACATGGGTGCGTTTGAAAAACCGACTTACTGTATCTGGATGAGTTGCACTGGCATTAACTCATCCAAGATGAGACATCTGATCTCGGATGATTTAAGCGACATACGGAAAATACCCCCCTGGTGTGCAAATAAAAGCATAGCGTTTGTGAACAATTGGGATGATTTTTGGGAAAGGCCTAGATTTTTCAGAAAAGATGGTCTTCATCCTAACTGGAGGGGATCTTATGTATTATCCCAAAATATGGCAGAAAAACTGCCTGGTTGACTGATTAGAGCACCATCCAGGCCGCAGTCATGTGATCTTAAATCACAGGCTGTTGTTTATCCCACCTGTTACTTTCCTGAAGCTGTTACCCATAATCCTTGTTGTGGGGCATCCAGTAAATTTCGTCTTGATACAAACCTTAAATTAATTGATAACCAAAAAATAAGGTGTATAATTAGACCAAGGGATAAAACCAGACCCTTCACCAGGGGCATCTGTAATAGAAATTTACTTCAAATTAAAACCAAAAATATATCTCCAGTTCAGAAAGAACCATGCATTTTTAAATGCTGCTTATTGAACATTCGCTCTCTTGGCACTAAAGCTGTTTTGGTAAATGATATTATATTAAGTACAAAATCTGATCTGTGTCTACTCACTGAAACCTGGGTTCCCCTAGCTGAGGTGTCACCAGATGGCTACTCGTTCCTTCATAAGTCTAGAGATTCTGGTCGAGGAGGAGGCTTTGGAATAATTAATTGTAACAAAATACAAATCACTTCTAAAAATCTAGGCAACTTTACATCCTTTGAGGCATTCATTTTAAATATTAAAACAGATTCCAACACAATTATAGTGCTAGTCTACAGACCACTAGGGCCGTATTCATTGTTCATGACTGAATTTAGCAACCTTCTATCTGATTTGGCTATAAATTATGATCACGTAGTACTGATGGGGGATTTTAATGTACACATTGATGTGGAAACTGACACTTTTAGCAAATGTTTTACTTATTTGTTAAATTCAGTAAGATTTTGTCAGATTGTCAAAGGTCCAACTCATAATCATAACCACACATTAGATTTAATTATAATTTACAAAGTTGAAATTCAAAATTTAAATATTACTCCATTAAATGAAGTTATTTCGGATCACTACTACCGTAAATTACATTTGATTTAGTCCTGCCCTTGCCAACACACTCCCAGATTAAAACAAAGACAGTGCGACATCTAGATTGTAATTCTGCTTCAAAATTTATAGATACTTTGAGTACGTCGAGTGTAATTGTGGAAAACCATTTAGATCAGTTAACATCACATTATAATGTGACCTTGAGAGATGCTCTGGACACAGTGGCTCCCCTTAAAACAAAAGTAATCAAAGCACACAGAAACTCTCCCTGGTTTAACAACAAAGATACATGTCTTCCAAATTGCATGGGCAGAGAGTGTTAATAAATATAAAAAAGCCCTCTTTAAAGCTCGCTCAGAATACTATTCTACATTAATAGATAGCAATAATAAAAATCCTCGGGTACTGTTTAGAACAGTGGCTAAATTAACAAATGGAAATTCAGATCAACAGTGCAAAATACCAACAGATATTAGCAGTACAGACTTTATGAACTTCTTCAATGAGAAAATTAAAAATATAAGATCCCAGATCTCTGCATCACAGTACAAACCAAATACTAGCTTAGCAGACCCTGCTTCACATTGCATTCAGCACTTTAGTAATTTTAACCCTGTAACTGAGCAGGAAGTCTTAACTTTAATTTCTAAAATGAAGCCCACTACTTGTTCCCTAGATCCAGTGCCAACAAAACTAGTAAAAAGTGCAATGGATGTTCTAAACATTATCAGTAGTTCATTATTGCATGCCACAGTACCTGATACACTAAAAGTGTCAGTCATTAAACCATTACTTAAAAAGTCAGACCTAGACCCACACATACTAAATAATTATAGGCCTATTTCAAATCTACCTTTCTCTCTAAAATACTAGAAAAAGTAGTCGCCAGTCAGCTTCAGACATAGCTTACGCATTACAATTTTTGAGAAATTCCAGTCTGGTTTTCGCACTGGTCATAGTACAGAAACGGCACTAACGTGGGTTGTAAACGACATTCTGATATCCTCTGATGAAGGACACTCCACTGTAATTATGTTGTTGGACTTAAGTGCAGCATTTGACACCATCAACCATTCTATTTTACTGCACAGGCTAGAAAATGATTTTTGGCTTACAGCCACTGTGCTCGCTTGGTTTAGTTCTTACTTATCAAATCGATTCCAATATGTACAGAAATGTGCTGACAGTACTCCGTCAT
This sequence comes from Erpetoichthys calabaricus, assembly GCF_900747795.2. NCBI lineage: Eukaryota > Metazoa > Chordata > Cladistia > Polypteriformes > Polypteridae > Erpetoichthys > Erpetoichthys calabaricus. The sequence goes on from NC_041407.2 coordinate 21,452,530, forward strand.
TATACACAGAAGTTCAATATGGTGTCCCGCAGGGCTCAGTACTGGGACCTTTACTGTTTTCACTTTACATGCTTCCACTGGGATCTCTCATTAGGAAACATAATGTTAATTTTCACTTGTATGCAGATGACACCCAGTTATACCTTTCATTTAAATCAAATGAAGTTTCTCCGATGTTGTCTTTAATTAGTTGTGTTATTGAATTAAAGGAGTGGATGAATGAGAACTACTTGTCTTTAAATACAGATAAAACAGAGATGTTAATTGGTGGAGGGAATGACGCTGATCACAACGATATTTTGTCATCATTTAACTCAGTTGGAATCGCAATTAATTTTACTGAATCAGCCCACAATCTAGGAGTTATCTTTGACTCTAGCATGTCATTTAAAGCGTGCAAAGTTGTCCAAAACATGTTTCTTCCATCTTAAAAATGTTAGGAAATTAAGGCGCTTTCTAAATAAACAGGATTCTGAGAAATTAATTCATGCATTTATCTCTAGTAGGATTGACTACTGCAATGCGGTGTTCACTGGATTTTCAAACTGTTCTTTATACAGCCTCCAGTTAATCCAAAATGCGGCTGCAAGAATTATTACAAGAACAAGAAAATACAAACACATAACTCCAGTTCTTAAATCCTTACACTGGCTCCCGGTTAAGTTTAAGGCAGATTTGAAAATCTTCCTTTTAACATATAAAGCATTAAATGGTCAAGGTCCAGCTTCCTTATCTGAACTTATCATGACTTACAAACCAGAGCGCACATTAAGGTCTCAAGATGCTGGTCTGCTTATGGTTCCAAGGATTAATAAAATAACAATGGAAGGTTGAGCTTTTAGTTACAAGGCCCCTAAACTGTGGAATGGTCTGCCTGCTACTATAAGAGATGCCCCTTCGGTCTCAGCTTTTAAATCCCAGCTGAAGACTCACTACTTCAGTTTAGCATATCCTGACTAGAGCTGCTGATTAACTGTACATACTGCATCTCTGTTGTTAGTCATTAGCACTAAAACATAAGGAACATGATAGTTATAATTGGATACTAACCCTCACCTATTCTGTTTCTCTTCTCAGTACTCAAATATGGCACTTGGTGCCACGGCCCAACTGCCATGTTGTTTTGCCTGCCTAAGGTAAAGTCATCCCTGATGGAGGATCGCGGAAATCATGGGAAAGAGGGGTCCTTTCATTGGATTGGCTGGCCCAGCACTGTGTCAGCCGTGGAATGGCCAAATGGGGGAGGCAGCTTGATGGATGAGGTCTCCAGGACTCCAAATCTTATTATGTGATATCATCTACTGTTAAATTCTGCTCCGTACTTCTAAAATTTTTATTTTTTTGTTTACTTCTAAAAAATGTTTTATTTTATACTGTATTGAGGATTTGTTCTGTTCTGTGTATTGTATTGTATTGACCCCCCTTCTTTTTGACACCCACTGCACGCCCAGCCTACCTGGAAAGGGATCTCTCTTTGAACTGCCTTTCCCAAGGTATCTTCCATTTTTCCCTACAAGGTTTTTTTGGAAGATTTTCCTTGTCTTCTTAGAGAGTCAAGGCTAGGGGGTTGTCAAGAGGCAGGGCCTGTTAAAGCCCACTGCGGCACTTCCTGTGTGATTTTGGGATATACAAAAATAAACTGTATTGTATTGTATTGTAAACATCCAGTCGTATGCTCACAATGTCTCAAATAACGAAATATTTGCTAAAACATTGTTAAATAAATCACTTCAGCTGGGGAGCACATTCAAACAAGATCAAGCTTTTGAAATGATATTCTTCACCTGCCATCACTCCTTGGTCATTAAACCACCTGTAAACTGTATTTCTGTGCTTTTCAATGGCAGTTTGTGAATGGACCTTCTGATTGTTGAAGCACCTTGGAGATGCACAAATATGAAGCATACGTTCCATCTGATAATGTCTTCAGTCGCTTCTCTTTCCTCTCTGCAATGTTGATATGAGATGAAGTGCCATGGCAGACAGTGAATGGGCCATTATTAGGCACAGCTCCTGTCCGTAAAATAATGGATGAGTTTCACTGAATCTTCCAGTCAAAAGTAATTCTGAGCAAAAGTACATTAATTGTGATCAATTCCTCCCACTCACTTTGTAAATTCACTTATCCAGGGCTGGGCTGTAAAGAAGCCAGAGTCTTTCCTAGTGGGTATTGGACACCAAGCAGTAACAATTGCTGCTGCAGGGCACCAGTGCATTGCAGAGTGGCAACATTCTGCGTGTTGATTGGCAAATGCAAATAAATGATTGTAAAGTATTACCATTCAAGTGTAGATCATACAACAAACGACAACATTTATTTTGTGAAGGACAGCCGGGTCCCATGCCCGGCAGGGACGCCCCTGCTGCATCTGTTCCGGGGGAGCCACCATGGGCAGCTCAGTACCTCCCCTGGGACGCTTGGTGGCAGCCTCCCTGGTGGACGATGATTCCCCAACCTGGCGCAAGGCTCCATGGAAGATGGAGTCCTCCACAGCCTGGTTGGGGGCTTGGATGGCCGCCAGGGGGAGCTGCATGGACTTTCCAGCCCAGCTGGTCGACTCGTCAGCCCCACCCGGAAGGTCAATTAGGGCCAGGTAATCAAGCACCTGGAACACTTCCGGGTGGGGTATAAAAAAGGCCAGCCACCACCACTCGAGAGAGCCAGAGTCGGGAGGAGGAGGACTAAGCCTGAGGAGGAGGAGGAGGAGGAGGAGTGGTGGTGCTGCTGCTGCTGCTGCTGAGGTGGAGAGAAGTGTGGTTGGTTGTGCTGTGAGTGTATTTGGGACTGTGTTGGGCCTGTGGGACACGGGGAAGGCGTGCCCCACGGCTGAAGAGAAATAAAAACTGTTTTATTTAAGTACGTGCCTCTGCCTGAGTCTGTCCTGGGTCGGGCGCTATATAGCGCCTTTTACAATTTATATAGCTTGTTTTCATACAAACAATGTAGCTCAAAGTTCTTTACAAAATTAAATGTAAGGAAGTTTACAACACATAAAAAAGATTAGGCAATAATATTATACAGTATGTCACAAAGAAAAAGGTCAGAAGGACAGAAAAAAACAACAACAACAAAAAAATCCAGTAAGGCTGGAGAACACATTGCTCTTCTCCCAAATGCAAAATGTAATATGTCAAGTTTTTGATCAAGTATGGCACAACGGAATACTGTTTGGTGCTGCTCTCTCATTTTCCCATTAACATGGCTTCAAATGCCAGCCTGGTGACCCACGTCAACATCTTTGGTCAGGTGAGAAATGACAGGGAAGGACAATGGTGTGACACAGTTTTTAACAACACCTGCTTCCTTCTCCCTAGACTGGAGGAAGAACTTTCCGGCGATCTGTGACATCACTCCTGCCCCTCAGCATGCAGCTCTGCCCCCTCCTGTCCAGCCCCTGTATATACCAGCATCCTGCTGGAAGTTGGCGTTCATTTTGGACCCGAATCCTGAAGAGGGCAGAGCTCTGTGTAAGACGCTGCTATTTTGCAGACTACAGTCATGTTCTTTTTGAACCTATTTTTACTTTTACTTACTCCCTCAGTGAAATGGGGCTTCTGCCTTGGCACCTCAACACCCTGACATGTTCTTTTGATTTCACCTTATAAATCCAGTAGTAGCAGTAGTAGTAGTAGTAGCAGCAAGTCAATTCTTATTTGCACATCTGAACAACATACAACCAATCACCACTGTCCGATGCCATGGTTGTCTTTTATGCTTTCAAATGACATCAACACCACAGCCTTCAGGTGTCTTCTATAATGGGACTTTGAACCACTGGGTTTTGACTTTGTTGGCTGTAATTAATTGTAACTGGTGGCAGAATTTCCTCTACAAAGTTAACTAAGAGGGTAATAATTTATTTGTGTCAAATTCCTGCAATAATTACACAATAAGTGTTTTCTCGGCTCAGCAGTAACATGCCAGCCCTCTGTTTTAGAGGTAAAGAAGTTACTGTTTATCTTCAACTAACCAACCCGCGGCGTAGCATACGCCACATAATTATGTATTGATGGGTGAACACTTCCTGAACGACACAGTTGTCCAAATAGCGTGGGTTTGAGGATACGACTGTGAGTGAATGAAAAGACAGACCTCTGGAGAGAGCAACATATAATTGTCCGTGACTGAAAGCGGGATCGTCTGTGACGAAGAAGGCCACGATGGTGAAAGTTACTTCATCGGTAGGGATAAGTGTCAGTACTTGTTCATTAAGGTGTAGCGAGTCTTCGTTGTTGGCGCTTAACATAGCTTGCGTACGGAGATGTTCCAGAGTCACAGTTGAGAAACACTTTTTTAATGTCTTTTAAGCACAGGGAAAAATTAACATGTGAAACATCTGTAATGTAATAAGCCACCAAGAAAAGTAACATTGCAACAATGCTATCTATGACCCGATCTCTGTAAACAGAAGTGAAAACAAAATCGAGCCCAGTGCATTCTTTAACTGCCTTGTAGTGCAATGGTAGTGCTGCTGCTTTGCAGTAAGGAGACTGTGGAAGATTGTGGGTTTGCTTCCCGGTTCCTCCCTGTGTGGATAGCGCTTTGAATACTGAGAACACTGCTATATCAATGTAATAAAGTATTAACAGGAAATTGTCTTCATGTAATAGTAAAAGACAAATTATCCGCGACAAACAAACTGTTTTACACACTGCATTCCAACCCGCGGCGTAGTATACGCCGCATAATCACGCCGCTTTTTAAATGTTTTTTAAGCAGAGGAAAAAAATGAACATTTGCAAAATCCATAACGCTGCTTTCAGTAAGTACAATGCACACGCATGTAATTTGTCGGCCACTTTTTGCCAGCCGTCTTTTATGGTTTGGGCTGCTTTTGCAGTGTTACCGCTTGTGCATATTAAATCTTGAAATCCTTCAAGTAACTAATTAACTAACCTTAACACCAACCCACCCACACACACAGCTTCTGTGAAAAAAATGCGCCCATTCTTTCATCATTTTGTTGCAGCCTATCAAAGACTTGCTGATCATGTTTTCTAGACTCAATATATATTGGCTTTTCACTCAGCGCAGTTGCGCGCATTCATCTCGGATTATTACATCCAGGTAGACTTATCTGCTACACGGCCGCGTTTGAAAAACCAACTTATCCCGGATGAGTTTCACCGGCATTAGATAGATAGATAGATAGATAGATAGATAGATAATGATTAGGAATCCGGTTGGAACAAAACCCTGCAGCCATAGGGGTTCACCAGGACCGAGTTTGGCAAACACTGCTGAACAGAGACGAAACTGACTCAGGTGAGGAGTTGGGGCGGGCAAAGTAGTTGCAGCTATTGATTGTTCAGTGTTGTTTGCCTGGGTGTCTGATCTGCTCGACGGGATCAGAAATAAAAGGAAAACAACGTGAAGGCAATGTCACAGGTGTTCCTATGGTATAGCGGGTCCACAGCTCCCCTTCAAAAGGCCATTATTAAATAAATAATCATCGCGCTCACAGCGTAGCGAGGGGTGTGGAAGTGTGGCTGAAACGGTTTCCGGGTGGAGTCGTGCTGCGGGCGTTTCTTCCCTGTGCAGTGTGCGAGTGAGTGAGGAGAGAGAGAAAGCCGGTACGTTAGAGTGAGCAAGAGCAGGCTCGAAGGCAATGTGTTCCTGTGGTATAGCAGGTCCATAGCTCACCTTCAAAAGGCCATTTTTAATCAGGCGACTGACAGTAGTGGAGTCAGGCACAGAGAAGGTCAGCTGCAGAGATAGCGTCTCGACTGTTGCAGGGCCTGAAGCAGGTGAGACGCTAATGAAAAAGAGGCACAGGGCTTACTGGTTTTTAAAGACTGCTTCCTTCATTGTGTTTTAACCTCAGTTTTAAAGGATTGTTTTAAGGATCCCCTGGGATACCCCTCGCAAACTGTTTTACACGCTGCATATAGCGATTCACATCCGTGAGAAACATGCCTCTATGAACGGTCAACATGGCTCAGAGGTGCATGTGGACTCTAGCACAGACGAACATAAATGACGCTGTTTTTTCTGTGTCATCACGTCCGAGTTGGTGGGCGTGGCTCTGCGAGTTGTTGTCGTATCCAATGGTCTTAGAGTTGGTGGGCATGGCTCCATCCTGCGTGCTTTCATGGGTGTCTTGCTTGCTCTGGCGGTGGCTTAGTGAATTATATATATAGATTATATGAAGGATTTGCTAGTATCTCATTATTGTTTGACAGCTAATTAAGGAAAAAGAAACATTTAAGGGGTATGAGTCTTCAAGAGCAAGTCAAGTAAAAATAGTTCAAAAGAAGTTAATTAGCAGCAAAAACAGGTCACTAATTAAGGAAAGGGTTAGAATGAAAACCTGCAGCCACAGTGGTCTTCCAGGACCGGAGTTGGTGACCCCTGTTCTAGACCAATCTGTGGGTTATATTCCAAAGAAGCAAGTGCTATCAGTGTACCAGTGCTCTAACCCGTGTTAACAGATGTTTAACCTTCTATGCTGTACCGAATGTCTATGCTTGAGTGGAGGCAGCCATGTTGGATGTATCTATACATGATCTCATGCTTCTCTTAAGTGTTGTGCACCCGTCTGATGTTCCAGCCTTTTTCCATGGACAGCAAGACATGCTGCTATGGCTAGTAAATTGATTTATGTTATGTTTAATCTATTGTTACCCACGTGCATGTGAGACAGCTCTGGTAATGGTAATTACCCGCTGATCCAGGGGTTAGCGCTGTATTCTGATGCCTTCTCTCTTGCTCCCTCTGCAGAACAGAAGATGTTACGTCTGTTATTCGCCCTCCTGGACCCACCCCTTCCTGCTTTGAACCCAAATGATCGGAAGTTTGGCCATTTTGAGTCCAGTTCCGAGTTCTCATCTGAAAAGACAACTTGTTGAGTGTTTTTCCTTGCTTTCTTATTTCAATTATATAGGAGAACCAGGGTTTTGCCCCAACACTTTCACATCGTTTTGTCTCCTTTACACACTATTTTCTTTGAATTGTGCCCTGTGTTGATTCTTCAAGCACATAATCCTCCTCAGAGTGCTATAAAATAAAGTAATAGTGAAGTAAGCTGTGGAGTGGAAAACACAGAGGTGTATGTTCCTGGTGTGGTGGTAGTGCTGCATGGGCACCCAGAAGTGTACCTGGTGTACCTGGTCCCTGTTCCGGTAGCACTTCCTGGTGTGGCAGAAGTGCGGCACTCCATGGCTCTGGAACCAATCAGGCGCCCCATGGCAGTGGCCACGGTCCCCCACAGGGTTGAGCTTCCAAGCTCCGTAGCCCCCATGCAATCCAGGGCGGCTGCCCTCTTGCGTCCTGGGGAAGATACTGCCCCTTCACCAATCCTTCCCATCCTCAGGCATCTTGGTGGGACAAGGTCCCCGGTCGTTAGTCACAACAGATAGATAGATAGATAGATAGATAGATAGATAGATAGATAGATAGATAGATAGATAGATAGATAGATAGATAGATAGATAGATGAAAGGCACTAGATAGATAGATAGATGAAAGGCACTATATAGATAGATAGATAGATAGATAGATAGATAGATAGATAGATGCACTATATAATAGAGATAGATAGATAGATAGATAATAGACCTTCACAGAATTGTAGAAGATGTGAAAGATGTCACTACTAATATTAAAGGAGTGCAATCTCCTAAGGAAGAAGAGCCTGCACTGCCTTTTCTTAAACAGTTCTTCTGTGTTCTAAGACCAGTCCAACCTGTCAAGTACATATAGGAATTCACCATCTCTACATCCACTCCCTGAATAGAGACTGAACAAGGAGGCTCTTTGGTGCGACAAAAGTCAATAACTATTTCCTTGGTTTTGCTTATGTTAAGATGCAGAAAATATTCTTTGCAGCAAGAAATAAACTTCTCCACCTGTCTCCTCTCCTCTGTACCATCCCCCTTATTGAATCATCTGAGAATTTCTGCAAGTGCCATGACCTGTACAGAAGACAAAAGTAGACAGTGTTGTTCACATCCACATCAGAGACACATAATTAAATCTCACATCTCTGAGTTTACCTCGTTAACAGGGATGACTGGATGGTACTGAAGGCACTGGAGACATCATTGTCGAGCAGATAGATAATTGCATCCTCTATTCCAATTTTTGTCCGATACTCAAACTGCAGTGACTCCAGGTGGTCTGCCACAATTGGACACATAGTTTAGGACCACCCTCTCAATGGTCATGATGTAAGATGTAAGCGCTACTGGTCTATAGTAGTTAGGTGAAGAGGCACCTGTCTTCTCTGGAACAGGAACAATGCAGAATGTTTTCCACAGCAGAGCCACTTTCTGAAACCTTAAGAGATAGACTGAACAGGTGACAGAGGACACCACAAAGTTGGACAGCACAGGCCTTAAGAACTTGAGGACTGATTACCTCTGGTCCCACGGATTATCCTGTTGTCTTCTTACTTGGTCTTCAGTTATGGACAGTCCACACTAATGGTTCGAGGTGGACCTGTCACTGACCATTGATTTGGTAGGAGTTGTTGATGTTAATAGGGAAGGATTGAGGAGACTGGTCATTGAAAGAAGGTGGCAGTAGGAGAGAAAATATATCAAATAAAATTAACCTCTCTCTTTCTGTCTCTCACCTAGAACATGAAGTGGAAGTGGAAGATGGCCGACTGTGTGCTACAGCATGTTGTCAATGAACTCCATGACCTTGAGTTCAGATTCAGAACCTCCTTGCTAGACAGATATACCTTAGGGCACAGAAAGCTCACCTGCTACAAGAGACCTCCTCAGCAGATGAGCTTGACGCTACTTGACTTGGCAATATTAACCCTGTGCCCTGAAGCTCGCTCACTGGGCCAAGTGTGTTTAACCCTGGCTCCTGCTCAAGATGATGATGATGACAACAATGGAATCTGTCTGTTTCAGCAACGCAGGCGGGGGCTCAAGGCTAGATCACTTCTATCATCTCAGGCATGCGTCTTCATCCAGAACTGTTTTGACCCTCTCCACTTCCCCACCACGCTGGCAGACTTTGGTAATGTACTTGTTATTGGGGATTCAATTGTATGCCACTTCAGTATTTTATGCCCTAAACATAAAACTTTTGTTTCTTGGTTTTCCGGTGCACGTGTACGATATATTACAAAAAGAGCTTAGACAGTCACTGAGAAGTAGAAGGACAGGGCTGTTGGGACCATTGTACTCCAAAGAAGTGTAAACCACATTCAATATCAAAAGTCAGAGGTTCTAAAGATAGACTTCGCAACACTAATTCAAGCCATAAATGAGAGGACCCTGGCTCTGAGAATCATCATTTCAGGTCCTTTGCCTTTGGCTAGAATTTCAGATGAATCCTACAGTCGACTGTTGGGCTTGAACAACTGGTTGAGAGGCTTCAGCAAGAGATAAAACATTGGTTTTGTAGACAACTGGGACCATTTCTGGGAGAGACTGCGTTTCTACAGATGAGATGGTCTGCATCCAACCAGATTTGGCACCTGGGTCCTTTCCAACAATATCTCAAAGGTAATCTATCTTTCTTGACTATGTAATTTTAGTCCTAGTGTTTTTTATAATGTGGTGTTAGGGTGTGATAATTCTGTAATGAGTTCTCCTTTAGATGTTTACCGTTTTAGCACTATAAATAACCATAGTCTAATTAAAAAGCCCAGACAAAGAGGCATAAATGCAAATAACTTGATTGAATTTCACCTATAGATGTGCACTGCATTAGAACTATAACAAGAGATTATAGATTAAATAAAAAATCCCCACAAAGCAGCATGAACACAAGTAACTTAATTATCATTTCACGCTGTCACTCCGATTCAGCTCTGTTCTTCCAAGACCTTAAATATGGCTTCACTAAATATTAAAGTGTTAACCAGTAAGACTTTTTACATTAACATTCTTATTAATAACAGGAAAATCAATTTTCTCTCACTATGTGGAACGTGGCTCAGTTCTGATGATGTTAATTGAAGCAGCACCTCTGAATTACAGTTTTGTTCATTCAGTTTGTGAAGGTAAAAAGGGCGACGGTTTAGCAAGAATTTACTCAAGCTGATTAAAGTGTAAAGATGCTGGTTTTGGCACTTTCACATATTTTCAGTATCTTGCCGTGGTTATTGAAGGAGTGTATTGACTGTATAGACCTCCAAAATATGTCTTTTTTGGAGGAATTCTCAGACTTGGTATCTATAACAATAACTAACTACGAGAGGTTCCTATTTGTAGGTGACTTCAATTTTCACGTGGACAACCAGTGTGACCCGAAAGCAAGAGAATTCCTGAACTTACAGGACTCCTTTGATCTCAGTCAGCATGTCTGCCAGCCCACACATAAGGGAGGACACAAGTTGGATTTAGTGATTTCAAAAGCAGATGGCTGGATAGTGTTGAAGGAAATGGAGAGATTCAACAGCATGATCCTCATAATCACCATAAAGCTGCCAGCTTTGTCCAGGTGAGAATAAGCCTTGAGGAACAAAAATATAATTGCATTTTCCGCTACAATCTTTTGCCAAACTGCAGAGGGTCCAGGTGGTTTACCATAGGAGGACTCATACATTCCAGGACCAGTCTCTCAAAGGTCTTCTTGATGTGAGACATAACTCACTGTAGTCATTAGGTGAACAGGCACCTGCCTTCTTTGGAACAGGAACAATGCCGGATGTTTTCCACAGCAGTGGCACTTTCTGAAGCCTTAGGGACAGAGTGAACAGGTGACAGAGGACACTACAAAGTTGGTCAGCACAGACCTTTAAGAACCTGAGGACTGATTTAATCTGAGGCAGGTCATGGATGTCAGTATATCAGACCATTTTTGCATATTAGTTAATGTAGAAATACTGATAACTACAACTAATTGAATATAACAATGCAGTACACCTTGAGTGGCAGTCCTTGTTCTCTAAAATTATAAATGGTAAAGCTGGTAATCTGAGTTTTATTCTCAGCTGTTGATTGTCTTATAAACCCTGCTCACTCAATTGAATTCCCCCATTCCATAGTGAAACTTGTGAGGCTTTTGCTATATTTTTTAAACATAAAATAAATATTAGAAACTAGTCATGTGCGCCCAACTACATTGTGCGTGTTAAAGTTGTCTGTGAAGGGCTCCCTGTTTAAACCCGGCTGCCAGTCGTGAACTGGGCCCTTCGTCGCACAGCATTATGATTTTTTATAAGGGAAACAAAATTACAAAACAAAACCCTTGGACATTGATTCGATAGGAACGGCCTACTCGGAATCACTGTCCAAATAGTAATTATGTGGTGGTGGAGGAGCATTTCTGCTTCTGTCCGTTCACAGTCCGTCTCGTTTTCATGATGCTGTCGTTTCCTCTCACGATCTCTTCTCAACCTTTCTCCAATCTCACAGGTTGCTTTGTGGCAGTCCAAAGAGTAAGGAAGAACCAATGCTTCTTTCTTGAACTCCAAACGCCGACTGATGGAAAATCACAGAAGTGTGTCCGACTTATATGTTCTATTTAATAAGGGCGCGCACAAAAAGGCGAGCTTCAAAAGGACGATCTCAATTGAGCGCGGCGAATAAACGCATTCGTAGATAATTTAATTCAAATGGCTCTGGAATATGTGAAGAGCAACAAAGGTGCAGATCTACTCATAGTCGAAGGCTACACATTCAGAAAGGAGAAAACTATCAATGGGAAACACATCTGGAAATGCATTGAATATAGGATTGGAAAATGTTCGTCTCGCTTAGAAGTTCATGCATTAATTACTTGGATGTTTTGATATTCTTGCTTTCGCCTTTTTATACGTTCAATCATTGCCTTTGGGTAATAAATTTTCTGTAATAATTTTGTTGCGTTTCCCTTTATTCGATGCGCCCAATTGAGGTCGCCCTTTTGAAGCTCACCTTTTTGTGCGCACCCTTATTGAAGGATACCGTGTCGGTTGAACATGAATTCGCGGACAAACAAAGATCAAGATCCAAATGAAGATTATATATAGAGATTAGTTAATTTAAAGCACGACAATTTGTTTAGTTTGAATGTCTGTGTTTTGAGGTGTGACTGGAGTACTACAGTCTTCAGTAGTATAAGCCTGGGGGAGATTCTTAATGCAATGGCTATGTTTTAGCTGTCTCTCTACTGCCATCTAGTGCTTCTTCTTCTAATTCATTCATGGACAAACAAAGATCAAGATCCAAATGAAGATTATATATAGAGATTATATGCTTTCTTTCTGATATTGACAATCTTTATAACCAGAAGCCTGAGAAGAAGACAGCACAGTCTGCCTATTAATCCCTCAATTGTCGCATCTTTATTTTTGACAAAAACAGCCATTTCACTGCATGTCACATTGGCAGTATGTCAGTCACAAAAGTATACAGGTCATTGCAGTTGTGGCTCTGATGTGGGTCACCGGTATGCAGCGGATTTTAAGGGCCTGTACAGAGAACCACAAAACCGATATTGGAGTCTCGACGGCCTTTTTAAAGTGTGCTGTGTGTAACTGGGTTAATCTGGTTTTCAGTGTTATATTTGTACTTTTGGGTTTGTTTTTGCTTTGTGCCCTCGCCCACAATTACCTATCGTCTATGGGAGAGAAGGGAAAGCTTTAGATTCATCAAAAATTTTCATCTCTGGTTTTCAGCATATCTCAACATTTTAGGGTCCCCGATACCAAAGACATCAATATCTCGATGATGTGTGTGTGTCTGTCTGTGTGTGTGTCAGTTTCTTGAGTACAGTCTAGAGCTAAAAGAGCTGGACGGAAAAATATCAAACTCGAAAATTAAGACTGTTATGAGATGACGATGTGCTGATTAGTTTTTGAGCGAAATGGTGCAAGAAAAAGAGGCACTCTAGAGGAGCCCTCGAATACTGCAATTGTGCAATTAATACTGAATTCTTCTCATCAGTTCCTATCATACTGACCTATTTTATGATCAGAAAGATCAGCATCAGAGCAGTAAATAATTACTGAAATGTTAGAGAATAGTTCGGGTAACTTGGTTCCTTTGTCACAAAGCGTACTGATGCTTAGGTCAATTTTTTTTTTTTTGTATTTCCCCAACATTGTTACACCACTTTTATATAATGTGTACATAATCACTGGGAACGCATGTGTTGCTGGATCTCGGTTGTGGTGCATTTGTGTTTACTCATGTTCTTATTTCAGCAGGTGCTTATTTGGGTTGCTAGAGGTAGGATGGGCTTTGTAGAGGTCCATTTATTTTTTTGTTTAAAAATTAATATATTTATTTAGCACTGTATTGCGTCTCCTCTCTTTTAGAGAAAAGGTTTGAATAGAAGCACCCCAGGAAATTGTGCAAGAGTCTCATTTTATGTTACAATGCCTTATTTTTTTTTTTGCTCTCTCAGGTATTGCTGTTTGTTCATATACTCTGATAATGTGTATTGGCTGAAGTTAGCAGCCTTTGTAAAACATTATGTAACTTTCACCCGTTTATTATTTTTGCAGAACTTAAACATTTTTAATGTCTGTTTGCCAATTTGTTTTATGTTAAGATTTTCATCAGGCACGTATTTGACTTACTAGGGAGAAAAAATTTGAATAGAAGCATCCCAGAAAATTGTGCATGAGCATGCTATATTTTCTTTTTTTTTTTTGCTTCCTCAGCATGTATTTAGCTTGCGGGAGTAAATAACTAATAATAATAATAATCGTGGCTGAGATTCTTTAAAGCAATGGGCATATGGTTCTTTTATTACCTGATGCAGGAAGAACAAAGGAGGAAGTGGAAGGTCACATGTGCAGCACTTTTGAACTGCCGCTCAATCACCCTCCCGCGCAGCAGTTCGGAAGTGACAAGCAAATGTGCTCCAGAAAATCCACCAGGGAACTGCTCCTTGTTCATGTGATGGTGCATGACAGTGATGAAATGATAATACAAGGAGAACACCCCACGCTCGTCGATCACGTGTTAGTGCTTTGCAGTGTTCCATACATCACAGGTACTACTTGTCGTTCATTTGTTATTTCTTTGTGGTAATCGATCGATACATCATGGATGGAAACTCATGTAGTGTACAAAAGGAAAGTCTAAACTCTTTTATTATTTACACTGGCTCGTCAGTTAAAAAAAAAACAAAATTAAGAGAGAACGTTGACTATAAGTACGAATGGCCTCAACTGGGTTGGCCGTAAATCGGCGCATGACTGTACTCGGAATTGGAATATCTAACTGATTTAGTCTGTGGCACTTACTCCAGTTTTTTGTCAGTTTTAGACTTCTCACTTTCCCAAAGGATCACAGCACCTTTCTTGGCAAACCCTCTTTCTATGCATTGAAATGGACTGCCAGACAAAAAAACAACAATTAACTGGGGAGCTCATTAAATCTTTGCTCACTTGATGAAATGGATTTGGCTACCCGTCTTGCTCCTCATCTCATTTTAGGTCAATAACCTGTAGAGGCATTATCTGATGTTTCTAGTCAGAGGAAATGTCAGACATGACGATGCAGCTGCTGATGTCATCGTCACAGCGTGTCATTTTACATGACTAGAAATTGCAGGGTGTGTTTACCCGACTGTGAGACAGTAGTTTCACATTCCCAAATTACTGCAAGCTCCCCCTTTTTTTGACAGCTGGATGGAGATCTGGACTCTGACTCTGTCACTTCAGGACATTATCACCATTTTTAAGCTATTACTGTGTAACTTTGGCTTTATGCTTCTGGTCGTTGTCTTTCTAGAAAGCTCCCAAACTGCAGATTTCTTGTAGACAACTCAAGTATTTTCTTATATTTTGCTGCATTTATTTTACCTTTTATCCTTCCAAGCCTTCTAGGGCTTGATGCAGAGAAGTATCCCCATACCATGATGCTGTCACAACCACGCTTCACCGAGTTTTTGATAATGTGCAGAGTTTGGCATTTAGTCCAATGGTCAAAAGCTCAATTTTGGTCTAATCAGACCATAGAACCTTCTTCCAGCTGACTTCAGAGTCTCCCACATGTCTTCTGCCAAACTCTCGGCACATTTTCTTATAACAGTGGCTTTCTCTTTGCCACTCTCTCATAAAGCTGCGACTGATGAAACATCCAACAGTTGTTTTGTTTGCACAGTTTTGCCAGTTTTCCATTGTAGCTTACAACCCCTTCCGAGTTATCATAGGTCTCTTGATGGCCTCCCACACTCATCTCTTTGATCAATCACTCAGTTTCTGTGGACAACCTGCTTTAGGCAGACTTACAACTGCGCCATACTCCTTAGAGCTTGATTCAACTGTATTCCAGGGAAAATTCAATGACTTGGATTGTTCTTGTATACATCCCCTGACTTGTGCATCAACTTTCTAAGGAGTTGCTTCAAATTTTTCAGGCCACAATACAGACTCACCACAAGTTGGCTCTTAACATCTCATTTATGCCACAATAAACTGAACCCTAGACAGGTGATCTCCATTGAATTAATTAGGTGATTTCTAAAACTAATTGGCTGCACCACTGATGGCTTAGGGGTATCATTAAAGGTGGGTAAATACTGAAATCTATTGCTTTACGTTTTATATCTCTCTATTATATGAAAAAAATCTTGGGACGAGACGAGACTTTTTCAGAGAGACAAGACAAGACATTTTCAGAGAGATCATTTCAAGTCCTGCGAGACAAGACTTTGTGCCAAGGGATGAATTGAAAACCTAACAGGTCCAAGCAGGGGAGGAAATAAAAGACACAGTAGAAGAAGACAAAGTAGAACGACATAAAAGCAGCTCAAAAACGTTGCCGTGATACACATGCAGAGCAGGTTAGAGATTATGAAAGTACTAAAATTTTAAAGTCTTAAAAAACTGACAGATAAGATTGCATTAGCGCTAACAAATGGAAATTATTACTTGGTGAAATAAAAGAACAGTGAAAAGAGATCGAATATATGGACATAGGTGATATGACAGAAGTATGTAGATATTGTTTGGCTTTAAAGTTTAAGTTGGAGACTTGTAGATTGTCTAATTCAATGCTCAAAACGTAGATTTACACGATTCAGGACTATATACTATGAGAATCTGTGGTCCTGCAACAATTAAAGCTACTACAAGTTTAATTTGAAAGAAACCTCAGTTCGGTCAGGTTTATACTTATGATCACGGAGAAGCGATGCAACATAAAATCGAAAGAGTTAAATGATCGGACGTATTTGTAATTCTACAGCCAATAATGGATACAAATCCATACATCCAAAAGTATCACACTTTACACAAAATCTATCTGAAAAACATGGGCAAAGATGTTTTCTTGGATTTGTATATGAATCTGAAAGATCACACTCACATATATAATAAACCAACATGTGATAAATTGTCAGCGCTAATAGTTTCGAAAGACGTGGATGTCAAAGACAGAGATGATATTCGTGTTTATGCAAAAGCACAGCACGATACGTTGCAAGTGGCAGATCCAGGAAATGACGAGCGTATAGGGCTCGCATGGGGGTTGGCGAGCGAAGCGAGCTGGGGGCAGAGCCCCTTAGTTTGTAATTAATTTAGACCACTTTGCAGAGATCTGTTTGAATACATTTTATAGGCAGTGTAGCTTAGCAGACCACAAGAAGTCACATGATAATCCATAAACCTGGACATCAAAGATTGTATGCTGGCATCTTAATTACTAAAGCCAGGAGCCATGGCCAACAACAATATGGTTCAAATAAATACAAATGTATACAAATTAAGAGTAGCAATAAAATAAACAGCTCCAAACAAGCTTGAAATTATAACACCAGTCACAAAGTCAAAGAACAACAAAGAGTCTTAGCAGCAGAGTCTCTAATGAACGACTTTATTCCATTCAGTGAAACAGGGAGCTTTGGAGAACTTCTTTTCCTGTGTACCCCCTTACCATCCAACCTGGTGAGAATATTTTTTAGAAAGTGTTAAGTTACTATTTGTCCCCACTCTCATCCCTCATACAAAGCCAGCCTAGAGTCACTAACCAGCAGCATCGTGCTGCCCTACTCTTATGTATATATACATACTTTTCAGCCCACTCAGAATGCAGAAACCAAGTCAGGGGGAAGTAATGTCAGGCATCAAGTTAAAGCCATTTACTAAACAGCAGAGGATAAAGTATTACAATTTGACAGAATTATTCTGAAATACTTTAATTTAGACTCTTTAAAGTGTGTTTATCTTGAACTGAATAATCCGGAGTTTGTTCTTGCTACTACAAATGTATTAGTTTGCTTTGTAAAGTGTCTTGTAATGGTGTCTGTTATGAAGAACATGTGAGGTTAATTATTAATTCTATATTAGCCCCATGTCAGCATGGTCATAGGCATGACTGTGCCATATGGTCCTTCGGTGCCATCCCCTATTACCCCCCTTGGGAGTTTATGTTTGAATTGATTATGTCTAATGACTTCACTTGTTAAACTAAAATGGCAAACTTACTGAGCTTTATGCGGCTTCCTTGGTGTTGGACTTCTGCACGGTTCTGACCACTTCAACCTATCTAGATTGCAAAAGGTCCACCAAAACCAAAGCACCAGTCTATGGCGTAATGCACCCCCAACCCATGCCCCAGCACATTTGTACCACGCATACCACACAAAGAAGCATCCTGGCCCAAATTTGAATATGGAAACTAAGAGTTTGAAGAAGCAGTGTTCTGCACTCAACAGGAACAAAGTGGGGCTGGGGATGGGTGGTTAAACGAGAATACTAAAAAAGATGTTCAGATATTCTCTCGTGTACTAAAAAAAAAAATTAAAAACACAGCAAAAATGCTTCAAGGTTCTTGAATCCTTCATAAACACTTTCAGTCTTCAAAGCAGCAAAGCGCTCAAAGTGCTGCTAGAAGCGTCCTCTGATCATATGCTATGCATCTTTGCAAAATAAGCAATAGACATTACACTTCCTTTGCTAAGCTATTTTAAGACGTAAGTGGTGGAAACATATATAAAATGCTAAGGTTTGTCCAGTTGTAATGCAACTACTTGCAATCAGCTAGGGCTAGATCGAAAGTTTATGACCGGATACATGCTGTTCAATCAACAAATTTTAGGTAGCACCAACTTCAGCAAAGTGAGTGAAGTTTGTGCGTTTTTTTACAGAAAACTGACTGAAACCATTAGAACATTCTAGACAAGAACAGGGCATTCAGCCCAACAAGTCTTGCCAGTTCTGTCATCTTAATTCTTCCAAAATGACATCAAGTTCAGTTTTGAAATTCCCTAAAGTCCTCCTGTCTATCACACTACTTGATAACTTACTCCATGTGTCTATAGTTCACTGTGTAAATAAAAACGTCATAATGTTTGTGTGAAATTTACCCATAACAAGTTTCCAACCTTGTCCTGTGTTCTTGATGGACTCCTTTTAAAGTAACAGTCTTTATCCACTGGTGGAAGAAAAAGAAAGATATGGGGAAAAAGAACAGTAGCAACATCTGCTGAGCATGAAACAAAGTGACGACCATGCTTCTTCACTCAACTTGCCCTTAACGTTGAAATGCAGACTTATTGTTGACACAAGGGGAAAGAAAGACAAGACAGAAGTACATGATTACAAGTCAGTGAATGTATCTGTTTCTTCACTTTCCTAGGTGTATTGCCCTACCATTAGCTGCAGCAGAGTTGGCTATGTCAGCTCTGAGAACTCCACTATTTAGGTGCCTCCATTCCTTAGGGAGGTCAGCTTGAATAAACCACAGCTCCTTTTACAAACGTTTTTACCTTTTACATTTATGCCATACACATTACCTTCCTTACTCTGACTTGTGGAAATATAATTTTCAACCAAGAAAACTGTATGGAAATTTAAGTTATTTCTCTGTTGTTAAGTGATTGCTCTTTTGTTTTGGTTTATTTTTGACAAAGACAGGCAAGGCAAGCAAAACTTACTTACGTTACAAGTATTAGTTAGGTCCATAAATATTTGGACAGAGACAACGTTTTTCTAATTTTGGTCCTGTACATTACCACAGTGAATTCTAAATGAAACAACTCAGATGCAGTTGAAGTGCAGACTTTCAGCTTTAATTCAGTGGGGTGAACAAAACGATGGTGAGTGGCTTGTTGGTAAGGAATTGAAAACCCTCAGTTTTCATATGGGCTGTTCCATTTATTGTAACAGCAATCTTATCATTATATATGCAGGTGATAGCAGCTACCTGCTTAGACAATGGTGCCTTATACTTTTTCTGGATCCCCAGAGTGCAGAGGAGAGGCGCTATAATGCCATGCATGATTTCTCAGTTGTGGAGAACAGTCAAATACTCTTGAATGCAGGTAAGAGATTCTCGGCGCACCAGGAGGGAGCCTGCTGGAGATCTGAAGGATTGTGATTGCATATGTATGAGGTTGATTAGCATACTCATTATATGGATGATTCAAGATGGCATTTGAGGCAGACTCACGTATGCATATTTACAAGGTGATTGTGATTTATAAGTGGTAAATGTGCTCATGCAAGATTTTACAAATTTGATTTTTTTTTTTTGGCATGCGCATATTTTCACACTTGAATCTACGTAAAGTTTTATAAATGAGGCCCACAGAGTGGCTGCCTCAGTGACCAGATCTCAATCTAATTGAGAATTTGTGGTTTGAATTGTGGCCATTTGTTACAGAATCCCACATAACCTGACACAGTTTGAATATTTTTGCATAGAAAAATGGGAAAAAAACTGCAGTGCCCTGATATGCAAAGCTCACAGAAACAAGCCCGTGCACACAGAATCAAGGCTGTCATAGCCACCAATAGTGCACCTGCTAAATAGTAATGAATTCTTATACTTATGCAATCAATCATTTTGTGCTTTATATGTGTATTTAATTTAGACCACTTTGCAGGGAGCTGTTTTCACTTTGACAAAAAGGCAAATTAAATTCTTAATGAACCAAGAAGCTGCCATAATGCTGTCTGTCAGACAAATTGTGCCACTAAACAAGACCTGCACAATATTTAAAAATGTTTATTAAATATTTAAGTAGAACAAAAAGCTCCTCTCTGACTTTCCCAGTGCAGTGAGGGAGCTGCTCTTGACCCAATGTTTACTGGCAATGTGTTTTTTACTGAGGTGGCAGTGTGCTCTGGTAACTGCAATAAACCGCAGGTCACCTTACCCGGCCACTAGCTATTCTAAAGGGTAAACAAGAAGCTGTATGTTGCTGTGTTCCATATTGGTGAGACAAAAAAAAAAAAAACACTGAACAACTCGCTTGCTAGTCATGGTGGTCTCAGAAATATAAGGCTTCTTGTAGGTGGTATAAAAAAGACGTGCAAAGTTGCTGCATGACTTGCTTCGCAAACCACAAAAAAAAAAAAAAAAAAAAAAAAAAGACATAGGCTGCATAGGCTGGCACGTTTGCATTGCACTTCTGACGATTTTGAAGAATTGAAGCTATTCTGAACACAAACGGAGTATTAAACAGACTATTAGATATGTGTACCTGATAAAAACCTTTCAGTATATGTGAAAATGTAATTGTGATATTTTAAAATTCTTTTTTGCAGACACACTGGTAGGTTTGTGAGTATCAGCTGTTCATTGTAGGTCCCTCCACAGTCAGATAACCTGACATTCTTCTTAATAATGTTCTAGTTAAGTGCAGAATTAATGATTCCTTAAATAATGGAAAGTTGTTCAGGTTCTCACACCATCAAACTACCATCCTCAATATGTTAAATTTATAATTATAATGTTCTTACTGTCAAATGCTCTATTACCTTTATGCTGATTATCTGCAATATATTTCATTACTTCCAAATAGGTTGATTACTAATCCAGGGCACCTAAAAAGACACTTGGAGCTCTTATAGGACAATATTGGACTTAGTAACTGGGCTTCTCCCATAAATTTTTTCCAAAATAGAATAAAAAAAAAAAACCTCTAGATATACTTTGAGTCAGGTGGTATCTATATATATAAAATCCCTATGTGCGTCCAGGTGTCCGTGTGTGGGTGTCTTCTGGTGAAGTGCGCATGCGCGGGGCACGGTGCTATGCGCGATATTACTGTCAGAGAAAGTTAGAGGCGTTTTACGGAAATACAAACCAGTGTTACTGCGAGAGGAAATTAAAGGTACACAATACAGTGATGCATATTACAGCCACATACAAGCCAGTATTACTGTCAGAGGAGATTAAAGGCATATTACCGACGCGCACGCCTGTATTACCGCCAGAGAAAATTAAAGGTATATTACGGATGTACAGACGTACAATCCAGCGGATGTACAAGACGGTATCCTTCAATAAGGGCGTGCACAAAAAGGCGAGCCTCAAAAGGACGACCTCAATTGGGTGCAGTGAATAAAGGCGCGCGTAAATAAAGATCTGCACCTGTTGCTCTTCACATATTCCAGAGCCATTTGAACTAAATTATCTACGCGCCCTTATTGAATAGAGCGTACAAGACAGTATTACTGTCACAGAAAATTAAAGACACACAATACACGGCGGCAGCCCACGAAGAACGGTCAGCTAAGCAAGTAAACATCAACAAAAGAAAGGCTGAAAGACAAAGAAAAATACGACCAACAAAAAGAATGAGGTCAAAGTCCCTTGCCATTTAATATAGACTGTTCCTACTAATGTTTATGCACTACTGTTCTAGCGCCCGTTATTGTAACGGGCTAAATGACTAGTAGTATATAAAAGGGTAGAAATGGCAACAGGAAGAGCCAGCGAAGAAGTGAGCAGGAGATACAACAGGGTATCACAAGTTCCCAACCTGATGGGTATGGATGGACCTTTATTTAGTTAGACCAGGAGGGCATTAAGTTTATTAACATTGTTGTACCTTTATCTCTAAATATTGAGTACCCTTCTGTTATTATAAATTCTTTTTATATAGCATGACATCCATGGTTTTTTTAAGTTTAAGGTTTGCTCAAAAATGCCACTGCTGGCCACACTTATGAGATAAATTGAATCATACAATTTAATTAGGGGTATCCAAGTGTTTAAATTCAACTGCAAGTATAAAATGAACTCTCTTTTTTAAGATAAGAAATAAGACATTTAGAAGCAAACACATTTTTCAAGATATATTAATTGTGAAATAATAAATTATGTCATTTATACACAGAAAAACAAAAACAGGTAACTTTTTAAAACTAAACTTCATCTAATCACAACAGCTTATGGAGGAAGATGACTCAATTGATCCATATAGATTTTGTCAATATTAGAGCTGGGAGTTTCCCTTGCAAATTGAAAAAACAAACAGTGATAGGTTGGCTGTGTACAAAGCTCCAGTTAATACAGAAATATAAACCACAGTGATATGTAAAAAGAGTATCACTCACAAAATGACTAATAATACTATACAAAACGTCTAATTAGAGAAGATTTGTAGCACTTTGGGCTACATTTTTTGTATGAAAATGTGCTATATAAATAAATGTTGTTGTTGATTTGTTGTAGATGGTGACATAGTGCCACAGTGGTTCTACAACTGTAGAGATAACACCAGAATGCCCCAAGAAATGGGGAGAATGTGCAGACTAGGATTTCAACTCAGAAAAATCAAGGTGTGAGGCAGCAGTACTAAACATTGTGTCACCAAAGTGATATTTCTGAATGTGGAATTTCCAAGGTTGAAGTATTTAAATATCTTTTAACATCCTTACCTTGTTTTATCTTATGTTCTTAGCTGCTTTGAGAAGTCTAGAGTTGTTAAATGTGAACACAAGCATCCTAAAAGGATAAACTGCCTCAGAATATTTTTTCCAATTGTGGTGTTATCTTCACTTGACTTCTTTTAAGATTGAGCAAGCTAACCAAGTTTTTAAACCCTTACTAAAACTGGAAGATTGAACTAATATTTCCAAATGCCATAATGCAAAAAGCACCTACCGTGGTTGTTGTGTCTGTCCGTCTGCATAAAAACAACTTGGTCCACATGTACCAATGTTGCTGAAATCTGGGATATTTATACTTCAAGGAAAGTTTTCACTGATATATCTTAAATAGATTATGGTTTACACATTCTGAAATTTCAAAAATCTCCCACTGAAGAGCAATAGAAGTTTGAAAATGTGCCTGTCTTAAACCAGAGAAACATTCTGCAAGGCTTCAATTATGGATAAGTTTAATGTTTCAGATTTACCTTGGTGTGACTTTTGCTGCTGCTGCTCGAGATAAGTTAATCATAAAAGTTATTATAAAAACAGTTACTTTCACAGAAATTAATATAAGAGGAAGAGAATTAGCATAGAGAAAACAAATCTATACTCAGTAATAACATTCCACTATCATTAACTGCACGTTAGAATGATTCAGTATTTCTCTGAGGCTATAAGTTATAGCCAATGCCCCATGCCTGTTTTCCATCATGGTCTATAGCAACCAACAATTTTACCTTGAGACTTCAACTCTCCTTTGGGTACTTGTTTAAAAAATGTTATTTTTAAGAAATCTGACCTTGAACAATAGGACATTGATATATGCCATTTTTACATCACTTTAATTAGAATCTGCTTTCTATGGAAACTATAGAGCCATCACAAGCCTACTTGGGCTACGTTTTTAACTACTGTATATACTCACATATGTCGGGTCTTGAAACACGAAAAATCAATCATAAAATCAGACCTTGACTTATACGCCCGTTCAAAATTGCGATGTAAATTTTTTTTACATCTTCTTGCTTCCTCCAATCTTTCATGAGTTTCTCAGACGCATTGAATTTTGTTGCAGCAGGGCAGTTTCCAATTTCTTTCGTTTAATTTAAAACCAGCTTCATATTTTCTTCTGATCGAACGCTCCATTGCAGATAAGGGATGCTCTTACAATAAAGGTGTATGAGGGTGTGAGATACAAAAACCACAAATCAGTGCAAACATTGCTTCGGAACAGTTCGGGTATTACCGTATGGTCACGTAGGCACAACACATAGAAAAAAAAAAAAGGTAGTGTGCTCCGTGGTTACCATCTCAGGTGGGTATTAGCATATCATAATCTCTTGGACCAATAGTGTGAGTTTTCCGCATTCGACTTATACGTCCGACATTATAAAATACCAGAAATTATACAGTAAAATCAAGTCCCGACTTATCCACAAGTATATACGGTAGATGATATTGTAAAGTACTGTTAAAAAAACTGTATTTAATGTAGCCTACTAATGCATATAATTACATTCTATTGTTGCTGGTATTTTTAAATATCACTCATTATTTGAAAAATATTTATTAAACAATGTGACTCTCTGATGAAATAACTAAAACATTTTAAATTGCTCCAACACATTTCCCTCTTGGATAATGAAGTCTACTAAACCTAACCTACAAAGTATTTAACAATTCCGTTCTGGAACAAACCAGAATGTTATGACATGTATATTATATTCTGTGAATGTAAATGTGTAGAAAAATGTCACGAAATATACACATATCCACCTTGCACAGCTTAACTTCTTTTCACTTAGGGTTTGGGTGGAACATGCACTTGAAGAGTGGTACCCAATGCGTAAGACTGTGACATCACTGAAAATGTAAAATTGTTTAGTGGTTCCAGTTTTGGGAAGGGGGATATTTACCAAAAATATATTGAAAAATAAATCCCCAAATAAGAGACAAAGAGTATTGCTTCTTACAACTCAGACACTTCAATTAAAAATACATTTTTATCTTCTGACTTCCATTTATTTTCTTCTAAAATGTTTCCATTAAATTTGAAGAACAGTTTTGACTTTACTTAAAATGCAAAAAAAAGTTTTTCTTTTCAAGAGATTAAATTACCGGTCATTATCTGTTTACCTTTATGACTAGTTAACTGTATCCAGGTAGAGAAAGCTTATGTCCATCTTTAGCTTCAAAAAATGTATAGGAAAGTGTGATGGTGTCCACATTTGCCATTCGAGGATCAGTGTCAAACTCAGGGTCAATATAGAAGAAGACAGGCATGTCCACCTCTTCATTGGGGTTAAGTCTCTGTTCTTCAAAACAGAAACACTGCAAGGTGGAAGGAGAGAGTAATTTGTTTATTCTGATCAAACAGGTCAGTCTAAGCTTATCAGGACTGAAGCAATGCAGTGGTAAAAAAAAAATAAAATGCTATCATCATTGTATTTTTTCTTCAAAGGACTACTCTACCCAAAAAATTATATTTTTTTCATATGTTACTTACCCCATTGTTATGGTGTATAAAATCTGTACATTTTAGTTTAATTTTCCATTATATTTTGATCCAAGATAAAACAACAGATGAACTAAATTTTAAGACAAATCAAAGCAGGTTTTCTCATACCTCACTTTTAAAAGAGCTGTTTCCAACATTGAAAGGAAGACATTTCTGGTGGTTCAATTACTTTATAACCTGGGAAAGGATGCTGTGCTGACACCCCAGGCTATTGATTACTTTATGGATGGACATTTGGTATAAGAATGTGGTTTACAGCCTGGGAAAAGGGAAACTGAGGCAATATCAAAGAACATTACTATCTGGGAAAGAGTTTGAGCAAAATTCATCAATCACATTGACAGCCAGCCAATCAGGAGCATGTGTTGTGAAACCAAGGCATGACATTTCATAATAAATATGCCTTGGTTTGAAAGAGGAAGAAGAGAAGAGGAGGAGGAAGAGGAAGAAGCAAAGAGAAGAAGGAGAAGAAGAGGAACAGACGAAGACGGCACTGGTCGTCAGAAAGGCATCATGAACATCCATTGCTAAATCAACGCCTCCCTGGGTCATTCATCCTTGTCATTTCAACTTTTTCGTGAGCTTTTCCTAAAGACTATATATATTCAGACTTTCCTATCAGTACCTATTTTCTATTATTCGTTGTTCCAGTGGTATTATTATTATTCTTGTAATAAATACCATGCTGCTTTTAACTTTCTATGCTTTGTCTTAATGTCTAGAGTGATTGAATTAATAAGTTAGATTTCTGTGAGCACCTGGTGACAGACAGATTTTTGCCATTATATCTGTGCTGCGAGGTTTACAAGGCTGAGAGTGAGGGCGCCGCTCAAAAGAAGGGACAGTACGATAAGAAGAAGCAATTCTTGGCTGATAAATGGCCTATAGTCAAGAGTGCTGAGTCTTTGTATGTTTAAATGTATTCTTGTAGACCAAAAGTAATATTTAGGTCTGAGATATCACTAAAACATCGTATGTTGTTCGTGCCGATAATAAGAAAGTCTCTTGAAGTGCTGAGTGACAGGCTGATGTGTGGTTTAAAGTGCTAAGGGTTAATCAGCGTGTGTATGTCATTCATGGGGCACTGTTGTGGTTAGGGTCTGTGTGTGTGTGTGTGTTTATCTATGTGTGTGTGTGTGTTCATTTTAAAGTGCAACAATAGACCAACCCGATAACGAACCTGACGAGAACATTTACCCTTGAGAAAACAGGTAAAGGGTAAGTAGAGGGAAATACTACAATAATACACCCCATGTAGTTTGTAGTAATGGCTGGGAAAAAAATTCTAAATATCATGCTCTCATATAGAAAGGACCAGAGCACAAGAAGAAGACGAAAACAAAAAAAAACTCCATATTTCTCTTGCTAACGACAGAATATTCCATGCTCTGTAGTTAGATTTATGTGCACACCGGTAAAGAAAGTTTTTCGTGCTCATGAGATAGCTCTTATTATGCACGAGACAGTTTCCCACTGTGAGATATGGCCGGTCATTCATCCCGGCCAATATCCCCAAGTCGCTAGATGGAGCCTTCCTTGCAGCATGGAGGTGCCCCGAATGCCAGCAGGGAATTATGGACAACAAAGTTTTTATGCACAGCCCTGCTGGCTACCATGGGGACCGCCAGGAGTCGCTGCAGGGAGGTACAAGACATCTATTTTTCCCTACTCCCTATTCTCACATGGACAGAAGGAATGACGTGCTTCCGGGATGAAAAAGAAGAGTTTTTGATCTGACCCGGAAGTGCTAAGAAGTCACATGGACTGAGGGTTCAGAAGACACTTCCGGGTAATGGACTATAAAGGACTCTGGTAAATCCCATACAAATGAGCTGAGCTGGGTGGAAGGGTGTCAACGCATCTGGGATAGTATTGATTATTGTTGATTTATATGAGTATTGTGGAGAGGAGGGTGCTTTGTGCACGTTATTGTCCTAATAAATATCATATTTGGACTTTTACCTGGTGTCTGGCGTGGTGTCCAAGGGTTCAAGGGAGCGAGAGCGCCCCTTATCTATCACACCGTGCATACCGGTAAAGCATGTTTAGGGTGCTCACAAATTATTTTTGAGCATGAGAAATAAGTTTTTCTGTTTTTTGCTTCTGTCCCTTTAGGGACTGTGTAGAATCTAAAGAAAGAATGTTTTTCTCATATAACAGAACCCAATGGTGACAAGTGCTGAACAACAGCAAACAACGTGAAAAATTATTTAATTAAAAAAAAAAATCGTTTTTTGTTTTGCATAATCCAGTTATATGCTGAAAATGTACAAAGGACATATTTGTTTTGCTAAAATATTGCTAAACAGATACTTTCAGAAAGGTCAGTGTACATCATAAACAAGAAACACATTTTTATAATATAGCACTATTAAATTGAAGATCCACCTTTCCTCCTCATTCGCTGGTCAAGAGCCCTGCCTTCATTTATGGATAACTGACAATTAGATTATGCAACATGAGTAATGTGAAATATTTTTTTCTATTTTTCAATGGATACTTTCCATTCTGCATGTAAACATGAAATTAAGTTTTTTTCTTACCATTCACTACTACACTCAAATATATATTTGTATATGTTACTTACCTCATGTAGTTTGTATTCATTTAAACCTAAAATGTTTGGTCTAATACTTTTCATACATTACATAGAAAAAGCAAATAGCAAACCGTCACAGCCACCATTTTCACCCATCTGTAAAAGGTGTAATGAATAACAAACAGTTATGCAAAAACTTTCTACTGAGAATTTTAAAACTAGGGTAGATGGAAAAATGTCCTGGACTCATACCAGAATATAAAAAATGAATATTTTGCATAAAAAGAATTGACTGAAAGTAAAGGTTGAGAAGAAAAATGAAATCAGATAATTCGATAAGGCACAAACATTTCCCATATTCAGAGCTGAAAATGGACTTGGTCTTTCTTTCTTTCCTTCTTAACCTTGTCTCTGGTGAGATAGCAACTGCAATACGCAGCATCTTTCATAAATAAACATTTTTCACCTTGTGGAGTTCTTACAAGAGAAGAGTATATAAACAGCTAAATGTCAGAAGAAAAGACTGACAATGTGGCTGGCTGTGTCTATACTGAAATGGGGAAGGACTGCTTGTGTCGTGTTGTGGAATGTTAAATAGGAGTTCTAAAATATGAAAACATTTAATTTTTTTCCTTTAATAATAAGCAATACTATCAAATGCTTTATATCAAATTCTGTATCAAGTAACTCCTGAAAGGTAGGATAAATTCAAAATTACTAAAAAAAAAAAAATTCATAAATACTGCTTTAGAAAAAATACAAAAATTTACCACACCTGCATAATTCTGCA
Source organism: Erpetoichthys calabaricus (assembly GCF_900747795.2). Lineage (NCBI taxonomy): Eukaryota > Metazoa > Chordata > Cladistia > Polypteriformes > Polypteridae > Erpetoichthys > Erpetoichthys calabaricus. The sequence goes on from NC_041407.2 coordinate 21,480,888, forward strand.
GCACTGGTCCGTTCAAGTGAGGAAAGAAGGTGCCAATGCTTTCCTCTAATCTTTTATGTCTGTGACCATAGCTGAGGCCAAACACATGGCTTTTGCCAAATAAACTCTCATGGGAAAGACCAAAACCATCATCCATACTATTCACTCCCAGACTTGAGGTTTCTGAACATAGCTGTAAATAGTGACAAGTTCTTCAACATCAAAATGTTTAAGGAGGATGCACCATTAAGCAGATAGCTATTTACTTAACTTTCAGAGTTTGGAAAATTGATTTTGTGTTTAGAATGTACTGTTCACTTCAGTATTTATTATTGTTTTATTTTCTAATAAACAAAACATGAGCTTTTCTGTTTCAGAAAATTATTTTCTTAAACTATCAGCTATCAATCCTATTGTAGCTTTTCCCTTTCTACCTTTTATTTGTTATCAAATAATATAACTTGTAAGGAAGACTTGAAAAAAAATTTAATTCTCTCTTTAACAGACTGAAGTAAAGTTATAGGTTTTTCTAAAGCAAAACAAAGTATTGATGGTTTTTAGAGAGTTTCTATATGGTCTTATTCTAAAATTGTGTTTAAATACTACTGTGAAAGTCAAGATAACCTTCTTTTCTTCTTCTTTCGGCTGCTCCCGTTAGGGGCTGCCACAGCGGATCATCTTCTTCCATATATTTCTGTCCTCTGCATCTTATTCTGTTACACCCATCACCTGCATGTCCTCTCTCACCACATCCATAAACCTTCGCTTAGGCCTTCCTCTTTTCTTCTTCCCTGGCAGCTCTATCCTTAGCATCCTTCTCCCAATATACCCAGCATCTCTCCTCTGCACATGTCCAAACCAACGCAATCTCGCCTCTCGGACTTTGTCTCCCAACCGTCCAACTTGAGCTGACCCTCTAATGTCCTCATTTCTAATCCTGTCCATCCTCGTCACACTCATTGCAAATCTTAGCACCTTTAACTCTGCTACCTCCAGCTCTGTCTCCTGCTTTCTGGTCAGTGCTACCATCTCCAGCCCATATAACATAGCTGGTCTCACTACCGTCCTGTAGACCTTCCCTTTCACTCTTAATGATATCTGTCTATCACAAATCACTCCTGACACTTTTCTCCACCCATTCCACCCTGCCTGCACTCTCTTTTTCACCTCTCTTCCACAATCCCCATTACTCTGTACTGTTGATCACAAGTATTGAAATTCATCCACCTTCGCCAACTCTACTCCTTGCACCCTCATCATTCCACCGACCTCTCTCTCATTTACACAATATTCACAAAACTGCCAAAAAGAATGACTTTTCTGCATATTACTTGTAATTGCTGTATGTTTCTTGCCATTTCTGCAGTTATCTGTTAGTTAGTAATGGCTTCTTTATTTTCAAAACTATACATGAATTGGATTTGATTTAGTTTAATCTACTTCTTGATTTATCATTTTTAAAAACTGTAAAAAATATGTTTACTCCATAATAAAGGCTATAAAACAAAGCAATAATTGATTTTTTTCTTCTCAGTGAAAAGTTCAAAACTATAGATATAAAAATAAGATATAAATAAACCATAGACATCATACACTTAATTTTATTTATGTATTATATTTAGAACCCTTAAAAACATTTATTTCTATCTATCATAGGAAGTTTCCTTAGACGATCAGCTTCCTTTTACACTGGGTTGAAAATACAACACTGACTGCTTTACAAAACAAACAAGTCTAAGTTGATTTCTTGGTGTCCAAAGAGTACTTCCATTTAATGCACATTCTATTCCTAAATCTTAAACTGCAAAGGGACTATGTCCTTTATAAACTGTGCTAAAAAATGTTTGTTGTTTTAAGGTGCATGGGTCATATTTTTTCTTTATTTGATATTTTACTTTATGACTTGGGAGCTTTAATGTTAAGATCTTACTGCTCTTACTTAACACCTTTAGGTGATATACTGAGGTGTTGGCCAGGAAATTATTAGTTTAACACTACACAAAACAAATGAAGAAAAATAGGCCAGACTTCCTTCTGTCAGATCTGAAATGCAGATATTCATATCAACATGTGTCTCCCCTCATATACATTTGCGAAATACCTTTAGGTGTCAAAACATGGGGGCTCTAGTTGCAAACTGAAAATGTAATTCTAAACCTATCCTTTGAAGGCTAAAAAGCAATAGCTATGACATTTTATGTAAAGTGGAAACCTAAACTTAATAGTTTGGTTTACTGCATGAAGATATGCGTAACACCTACTGTGTCTACTACCCTAACCAACCTCCCTCTAAACTGTGAGCACTACTGCAGCTTGCAAATTTGACTGAGGTCTTAACTTAAAAGGAAATTTGTTGCATTCAACTATTTTAAAGATAAAGTGCAGTGTAAGGAAGAGAAACATCGATTTGTTGTAAGAATATTTAGAAGGGCAAGCAAAAGCGAGAGATTACACTTCAATACCGAGAGGGAGTTTTCTGTTTAAACTGATTGATTCTCATTTTATTGTTCCTAAATGAAGGAGTAGAATGATGTAATAAATATTAACTTAAACAGTTTTCTTCTCCAATAAGTACAGGTTCCTTCCTCATCAACTAAACCATAGTACTGGCAAAAAAATGAGTTAGAGTTTTTAATGTCTGGAAAACATTCGGGTTTAAATCACTTAGAGATCTGTACATAGACAACGTCTTTGCATCCTACAAACAATTACACTCCAACTTTCAAGCAACACATTTCTTTCAATACCTTCAAATCAGAAACTTTGTTAAACAAAACCTGCCCAGTTTTTCTCACCTCCCACCTACCTCTATGGCGGAAAAAATATTGATCAGTCTCGAAGACTCAGACAGCATTTCTGCAATATATAAAACCATTTTACAGTCCCTCCCTTTCAAAGATCCAAGAGGACTGTGGGAAAAGGATCTTTCACTCAACATCTCAGAAAAGGAATGGAAAGTAGCAATGCAGAAAATTCAGTCAATCTCCATATGCGCAAAGCATACAATTATTCAACTCAAAATTATATATAGAGTGCATCTCTCTCGTTTAAAACTGTCCAAAATGTTTCCAGGGCAAGAGTTAACCTGCAAACGCTGCAATCAAGTTCCGGCATCACTGGGTCACATGTTTTGGACCAAATTAACGTCATTCTGGACCAAAATCTTTAAATGCCTCTCAGACAGCCTTGGTATCACAATCCCTCCTAATCCACTAACAGCTGTGTTTGGTGGGATCACAGAGGGGCTTAAAGTGGAGAAGGACAAACAAACTGTGATTGTCTTTACTACACTACTGGCTCAACTAGAAGAATCCTAACTCTCCTATTCTAAGTAACTGATGTTATATACTACTTGAAACTGTAAAAAATCAAATTCACACTTAACGAGGATCTGTACAAAACATTTTCAAAACCTGGCAGGATTTAATCAATAACATTTTAGAATATTATTATTATTATTATTATTATTATAATAAGCATTTAAATTGAGGAAGCAGGTTCTCTCCCCTCTTTTACTCCATTTTATATTCACTTATTAATTTACCTATTTACTTATTTTTACTAAGTTTTACTCTGCTTGCCTAGCTTTCTTTTTCGGGGGGAGGTTGGCTGATTTGTTTCGTACCTTTTTTTTTTTTTTTTTTTATATAAACTTGAGTTATTTGTATGGAATGTGATTTGATTTTAATAAAATCAATAAAGAAAAAAAAAGAGTGAGGTCATTGACTCAGCTACAGTTCTCAAGTGGCAAGTGTAATACATACCTGTATTTTGTTGAAATACTGGCCAGCTTCAAAGGGAACAATGTTGTAGGTAGAAATCCCAATTACAGGCTTGTTGGTTGGATTTTTTGCCTTATAAAAAGCTAAGGCAGTCTCTCCTGGAACTACCTACAAAAGGAAGTTTTAGTAAGGCTCTATATAATACACTACAATAATATAAAGATCAAAATTACAAAGGATGTAGAGTGAAAAATAAAAAAGGAGACGGGGTCACAGTTGCAAATGCTGTGGAACCCTTTAAAGACTGAGATGTTTAAACTGTAGACCCATCTTTGATAGCATGAAAGTTTACAGCACCCTGTTCCACTTGTGAGTTATGACCGACAGAAATAAAACTCCCTTATTCTCAAAAGGATTCTTACTACTCTTGAGGGGAAAATACTAAGGATAAGATCCTAACAGTGACAGCATTGAATCCAAGATATTATGAATAACTGCACTATTAAACATTTGAGAAAAATTAGCTGTTTGGTATGAAACATGGAAGAGTCCTTATTTGGTTTGAATGAACTACTGTAGAATCCTTTTATTACTCACATATATTTCTGACTGTTGGGGACGAAAATTCCACTGCAAGCTGGCATGAACATCTGCATTAAATGTGACTTTCAGCACACGGTCCTTTACTGGCTGCATGTTTTCTATCTGATCTGAACTGTGTCCTGCCACAGCTGTACCTCCCAGTCCCGTAGCCTGAAAAGTCAAAAATAACAAAATTAAGTGCACTGCAACCTGCTGCTTTATGTTTTTATTTGCTAAAGGCAGCACTATCCAAATATTTTATGGGTAATCTCCTAACCCTTAGGTGATACACAGGTAACCCATTACAAATGTCCCAGTGCACAAACTACATGATATTAATACATAAGAAGAATTTAAGCATGAGTGAAGATGTAAAATAGTAAAATAAGAGACCAAGAATAGGAAAAAATAAACTATCTTATCTGGCATATTTCCGACCGAAGATTTGGCATAAGTGGCTACTTCTCATTTCCATCCATCCATTATCCAACCCGCTATATCCTAACACAGGGTCATGGGGGTCTGCTGGAGCCAATCCCAGCCAACACAGGGCACAAGGCAGGAACAAATCCCGGGCAGGGAGCCAACCCACCGCAGGACACATGCACACACACTAGGGACAATTTAGGATCGCCAATGCACCTAACCTTCATGTCTTTGGACTGTGGGAGGAAACCCATGCAGACACGGGGAGAACAGGCAAACTCCACGCAGGGAGGACCCGGGAAGCGAACCAAGGTCTCCTTACTGTGATGCTACCACTGCGCCACCGTGCCGCCCACTTCTCATTTCCAATACAAATTATTTAAAAAACAAATTCTATCTTGCTTAAGGGCATACTATTCTAAAACATGCTTAATCCTGTTTGGCTAGAAGGCTAGTGTGGCAGCACTAGGTTCAAGGCAGGGGACAGTCCTAGATAGAGCACCAGTCCATGGCAGGGCCAACACAAATACACACACACACACACACACACACCTTCACCAACCTACTTCCACTGGGCCAGTTTAGAGCTTCCAATTAACCTAAATCAGATTTTGTTTGCCTATACTTCTACACTGTAATATACATAAAAGGTACAAGCAAACAAAAATTCTTTAATGGTTTAAAAATTAAAAATGGCACAGTAAGCATAAAAAATGTTAAAAAAGTACCTGTATCATCATTTTAATTTGGACTAATTTGCTGTAAGATTTGTCTTTAATACTGATCGATTGTTTCTGAAGAACTCCTCTTCTGTCTACTACAACCCACTGCAAAGGTTGAACTATGGAACAGCAAAAGCACAGCTCAGGAGGAACAAAAAACAGTTTCTTAATTTCAGTCAAGATCCTCACTAAGAAACAGAATGGTCTGTAACAAAGCTTTACATATACAGTATTTGGTTGTCCCCTCGGGACAAATGCTCAACGTGAGGGGAAAGAGAGTCATTAAGTATCCAATGGAAACTTTAACGAACCTAAAGACCTTTGTAATTGATCAGTTCATCTCATAACAATATTCCCAGTTGTGCCGTATGTGAATGTTGTCAGAAAAAGGTGACTATATATAAAAAAAACACAAATGAATCTTATCTGAGAAATGCATACATATACTCGAGATTCCAAAGCTTATACTAAAAACTAGCTGTACTAGCCATCTAAGATGGGTTGAAATGTAGAACAAACATAGACCTCAGCTTTAATATTTGCAGTGTACCATCTATTGGAATGTATTTATCATTCCAAGTTATGATGCATCACAAACATTTCTAGTAATAAAATGCATTGCTACATGTTTGTGATGCAATGTGTATGTCTTTGTTAAATGCCATTTGGTATGGGGTTCATAAAAGCATTGTTAATGCTTGTGATGTGCCATCTTTTGGAATGACTGTGACATAGCAACTAGATGGACACACACAAAGACACACAAACACATGTTTTATTAAGGTAGATGTTTTTACGGTCTGATGAAACTAAGCTGTACCCTTCTAGCTTAAGAACAAAAATGTTTGCACAACAAAACACACAAAATATGCCACCTGCATTTCAAAACCAGGTGCAGGTGGTATTTTTTCAGGAATGAATATAAACAATAAGGAACAACATTACTGGCAGATTCCTGAAGAATGCCTTCTGCCCTTCATTTGAAAGGTGTACAATGTGAAGAAAGGTTACATTTCAATATATAAAGGACCCTAAGCACATTGGGATTTAAATTTAAAAAGGTGCTTCAAGAAAGGGTAAACCATCATCTAAAATGTTACCTAGTTTTGTTCCCATTTCTCTTTTAGATATGAAAATATGAATACGTTTTCTTTGTACTTGAGCTATATGTGTTACAATGAACTTCAGTTTTAATGGCAACAAATATGAGAAACCTGAAGTTTATTTAGCTTTCTGAGGCTACTAAGACTGTTTTTCTTCTGTGCTGCAAAGCAATCTAGCAGTACATTATAGAACTTTAAGCTGATAGTTTGAAGTTTAAAGTAGGCACTTACCTACTGAAATGATGTTGCCTGCCAAATACACAGATAACAAGCAAGCAAGAAGGTGACTTAATATTTTAAAAATATAAAATAACAAAGATAATAAGAATGCTTGAGACTGAAGCAAAACACCAGGATCTGGATCAATGTTTAACCAACAAGAAATGGCCTATGACAAATTAATTGAAATAAGTTTAAACTACTTAAGGTTAAGCACTAGAAAACAATTAACAAACTACACTACTTCCCACATTTATGTAAAAATGTATTAATATTTTGCCTACTTTAAAAGACTACATTTTTAAGATTTCTTGTTAACCTGATAGGAAGTAGAACTGCTGTTTATAATGCAGTAAATAACTAAAGACTGCCCCTAAAAGGATTTTAAGAAAACTGCAACAAAAAAGCTTACGTAGTTACTGGCTAGCAACAGATACATTTTCCTTTGTTACAGGCAGTGTTCAGGAACATTACTTTTAAAAGTAACACGGCTACATTATTCATTACCTACAAAAAAACCTAACTAAATATGTTTTATAGGTACTTATTATACAATGTAATGCATTACAAACAGTGCAATGTTACTTTTTTCTTTTGTATGAAAATTAGCACGTCACTTTTGTTAGTATATCCTATATGAACCTTTATGAAACTGACCTGAAACATAGCTAAATTTGATCATTTTCTTCTGTTTTTATTAATACGTTTAGTCCTTCATGTACTGTCAAGTAAACAAAATCTATCCTCTTTTTCCATCCCCAACATGAGCACCTGAAGATTTGCAGTATGGACATTGCCACTGCATCTCCAGATCACACAAATTCAAAATATATGTTTGCAAAAAACTGGATTAAAACTAAATTAACATTAACATATAGGTTTCGCTTTCTGGATTGCAGGGCAGCACGGTGGCGCAGTGGGTAGCGCTGCTGCCTCGCAGTTGGGAGATCTGGGGACCTGGGTTCGCTTCCCGGGTCCTCCCTGCGTGGGTTTCCTCCGGGCGCTCCGGTTTCCTCCCACAGTCCAAAGACATGCAGGTTAGGTGGATTGGCGATTCTAAATTGGCCCTAGTGTGTGCTTGGTGTGTGGGTGTGTTTGTGTGTGCCCTGCGGTGGGTTGGCACCCTGCCTGGGATTGGTTCCTGCCTTGTGCCCTGTGTTGGCTGGGATTGGCTCCAGCAGACCCCCGTGACCCTGTGTTCGGATTCAGCGGGTTGGAAAATGGATGGATGGATGGATTGCACAAAGCACACTTTTTTCTGTTTGGCTGTGCGATTGTGCTCTGCAAAGGGCTGGCATACCGTCCAGCACGTTTGCTTCTTACCCTTCACCCAATACTGCTGAGAAGATGACTGGCTCTGCAACTGGGTAGATTAAATCTACATTTCAGCATATGCAGGATTAAATGTATACTTAATGTTTTTGTTTGGTCCTCATCACTTGATTGCCCGCTACACGCGTGCTTAGCCTCTCCATCAGCCATCATCAGAGGATTGCTGCAAGCACAAGAAGGAGGAGCAAAAGCTTTAGCTTCGTGAAAAATTTTGATATCTGGTTTTCAATGGATCTCGACATTTTAGGCTTCCCTGATACCAAAAACATTGATATCTCGATGATGTGTGTGTGTCTGTCTGTGTGTCACAGTTTCTTGAGGACAGTCCAGTACTAACACAGCTGGATGGAAAAATACCGAACTCAAAACTTAAGCCTGTTATGAGATGACGATGTGCTGATTAGTTGTTGAGACAAATCGAGCAAGAATAAGAGGCACTCTAGAGGAACCCTCATATACTGTAATTCTGCACTTAATTATGAATTCTTCTCATCAATTGCTCTTGTAATGACCTATTTTATGATCAGAAAGATCAGCTTCAGAGCAGCAAATAATTACTGAAATGTTATAGAACAGTTTGGGTAACTTGGCTCCTAGGGCGCAAATCCTACTACCGCTCACATCCAAATTTTTTCTAACATGCAAACAAGATAGCAGTTCTCAATTAATTTTTTATCAGCAGTTCAGAGGCTACATATGAAATGGGATCTTCTTTATTTTTTAAGTGTGTATTGTCAAGCCTTACAGATGAAACGCAAAACATACTTCATATACTAGATTTACAGTAAATGAAAGCCACTGACTTAGGTTACTGTCTTTCTTTAATATTATTGCCTCTGTATTTTGACAATATGTGGGAACAAACATCTATTCTATATATATATATATATAAAATCCTAAGCATAAAATTGCAACAGTGACGTTTTTATGTCGGGCTTATTTTAAAACCTACATACAGGGGGTCCTTGGGTTATGACGTCTCGAGTTTACAACGCTCACTCCCATAAAAACTTAAAAAAAAAAAATTGAGACGTGTGTGTTTCGGCTTACGCCGTTAGCGTCGTACTTACAAACTACGTGCGCGAACTAGTTTGGCTGCGCACGGCACAAGTGTTCCGTTTGTGTTGCTTTGTTTGGTGACTTTTTGGCCCTTATCGTGGCTCCTAAACGAAAGTCAGAGTCTTCAGATGGTAGTGCTTCAAAGAAGAGGAAAGCCATCACAATGCAAGTGAAATTAGACAATGTAAAGAGATCAGAAGGAATAAAGGTAAGGAATTTTTTTTACACTCATTTTTTGTCATTTTTTCTGTTACTACAGTACAGTGTACAGTACAGTACATGTATGTCGTTTTTCTGTGGCTTGGTTGTGTTTTTATGTTCTAGATTATGATTTTGCAAATGTGTTAGGATAGAAGTGACTTAGGCTAGGGTGTGTTTTGACTTACACCAAAATTCGGGTTACATCACTGTTGTAGGAATGGAACGGTGTCGTAACCCGTGGACCCCCTGTGTATATGTTTGCTATCACTCTTTTCAGGATTTATTGATCTTTAATGTGATGTTGTTAGATTTACAGATTCTTATTCTGTTTTTAAATTATAAACTAAAAAATATCAAGAACTCACGTCCCGTGAGATGGGACTTTGTGCCAAAAGATTTAATCACGCCCGGGCCGGAAATAAAAGACAAAAAGTAGGACAGCTGCTGTACAGGCTTTTAAACGTTCGAAATACCGCATGAGATGCAGATCACGCAGCACGGCAGCAACAGCAAGCCAGCAGCTAATCGAGCAAAGAGGAGGTAAAAAAAAAAAAAAAAGAAAAGAAAAAAAAACTTGTATTTGTTTCCCATTGTGTCACCATTTAAGAGGGGGTTTCGGAGGAGCAACCGCGTCTCCTTGGGGTGTGTTCAGCCCCCCTCTTCACAACGTGAGTGGCAGAGACATGAAGTGGCTGGCAAGCAGGGGGGGGTACCCCCTAGTAACATTTTAAAACCTTCTTTAACATAGTCAGGGTCACAAGGGGTTGGGGTCGAGGCCGACAACATTATGGCACCAATTCTTTGCAGGGCCTATTTATGTATGCACATGCACACATACTGTACACTCTCTTTCTCTCTCCCTCTCTCTCTCTCACACACAGGGTTACTTTTCTTGGAAAGCCATGCAGGCATGGTGTGAGCATGCAAAAGCCCTGTGTGAGAATGTGAAGAAGACAGTAACTAGTGCACAACTCTCAAAAGCTGTCTCAAAAGCTGAAGTTTTTACTTGCCTGACAATAGAGTCTGTAAAGAGGCACTGCTGCATAGGACAGACCAATCATCCCAACTCCAGCTGCTGCTATGTATGTCAGCACTGTTTTATTTCTCTTCTGCCACTCTTCCTTCTGGTGTTTGGTGAAAGGATTGTGACCCCTCTTCATTCCCTGGACCCGAGACAGAACATGCTGCAGGCTTTTTCGCTGACAGAAGAGCTGGTTGTTAGAGGCACGAAGGGTTCCAGAACACACCAAATATGATAGTCCTCTGGTGCAGTACTGGCAATATGCAGATAGAAAAGGCAATCTGCTGTTGGATATATATACAGTCCAGCTGCTCAGATAGGACAGCTTTTTCCACAGCATCATGGGAGACTGTAACTATCTTAGGGATGATAAAGAAAAAACAAATTACCTGTATTATTAATGTGTATTCAAATATATTTTAAGCAATATATACCGTATCTGGAAAAATCTAGCATGCATGTCATTTACATGTAAGAGAATGCAAGCACTCAAAAATAATAACTTAGCACACAAAATACAAACTACTGACATTGTAAAGTATTAATTTTTGAATGTACATGTCAAAAATCTTTCTCTATAAATCACAACATGACTGGCAAGCCTATGGCATTTCTCCCGGCAGAAATGCATAAAACAGAACAGTGCATGTACTGTATATACAGAGAGACAATTAGATGTTGGAATGCTGATTCAACCGAAGACAAGGATGGATTTTTCCTATAAAATTTTCCTGATTATCTGGTTATATTAAATTCTCTGTTTTCAAACTAAATAATGAAAATTGATCAGTTTGTTTTGGACAGCTTTTACATAAACTGGTGCATGACAATAAATGCCGCTTTATGAAAGACGCATATCCTTAAAATGGTTAATACAGAGATCAAATAATATATATGTATAAAAAATACTTTTTTAAAGCCACGCTTATATTAAGTTAAAAAGTGTACTAAAAAGTAAAAAATAAGTCTCTCATACATCACTCATAAAAGGTGGGCACTTTTGCTAAGAAATTAAGAAGTGTTTTTTGAATGTTGATTGATGAAAAGCACCCACGCTTTTATTTTACGAGTGATGTATGAGAGACTTATTTTTTACTTTTTAGTACACTTTTTAACTTAATATAAGCGTGGTTTTAAAAAAGTATTTTTATATATATACGGTGGGTACGGAAAGTATTCAGACCCCCTTCAATTTTTCACTCTTTGTCATATTGCAGCCATTTGCTAAAATCATTTAAATTAATTTTTTCCCTCATTAATGTACACACAGCACCCCATATTGACAGACAAAAAAAAGAATTTTTGAAATTGTTGCAGATTTATTAAAAAAGAAAAACTGAAATATCACATGGTCCTAAGTATTCAGACCCTTTGCTCAGTATTTAGTAGAAGCACCCTTTTGAGCTAATACAGCCACGAGTCTTCTTGGGAAAGATGCAACAAGTTTTTCACACCTGGATTTGGGGATCCTCTGCCATTCCTCCTTGCAGATCCTCTCCAGTTCTGTCAGGTTGGATGGTAAACGTTGGTGGACAGCCATTTTTAGGTCTCTCCAGAGATGCTCAATTGGGTTTAAGTCAGGGCTCTGGCTGGGCCATTCAAGAACAGTCACAGAGTTGTTGTCTCCACACATACCGCTTAGAATTAAGGCCAAAAAGTTCTATCTTGGTCTCATCAGACCAGAGAATCTTATTTCTCACCATCTCAGAGTCCTTCAGGTGTCTTTTAGCAAACTCCATGCGGGAGTTGGCCTTAATTCTAAGCGGTATGTGTGGAGACAACCAGGCACTGCTCATCACTTGTCCAATACAGTCCCCACAGTGAAGCATGGCGGTGGCAGCATCATGCTGTGGGGGTGTTTTTCAGCTGCAGGGACAGGACGACTGGTTGCAATCCAGGGAAAGATGAATGCGGCCAAGTACAGGGATATCCTGGACAAAAACCTTCTCCAGAGTGCTAAGGACCTCAGACTGGGCCGAAGGTTTACCTTCCAACAAGACAATGACCCTAAGCACACAGCTAAAATAATGAAGGAGTGGCTTCACAACAACTCTGTGACTGTTCTTGAATGGCCCAGCCAGAGCCCTGACTTAAACCCAACTGGGCATCTCTGGAGAGACCTAAAAATGGCTGTCCACCAACGTTTACCATCCAACCTGACAGAACTGGAGAGGATCTGCAAGGAGGAATGGCAGAGGATCCCCAAATCCAGATGTGAAAAACTTGTTGCATCTTTCCCAAGAAGACTCATGGCTGTATTAGCTCAAAAGGGTTCTTCTACTAAATACTGAGCAAAGGGTCTGAATACTTAGGACCATGTGATATTTCAGTTTTTCTTTTTTAATAAATCTGCAACAATTTCAAAAATTTTTTTTTTTTGTCTGTCAATATGGGGTGCTGTGTGTACATTAATGAGGGAAAAAATTAATTTAAATGATTTTAGCAAATGGCTGCAATATGACAAAGAGTGAAAAATTGAAGGGGGTCTGAATACTTTCCGTACCCACTCAACTTTTTAGTCTTGGGCTTGTTTTAGTATAATTTTGTAATCAATATTTTAAGACTTCCTTTAATATTTCTATCCGTTACTAGCGTCATCTATTGGTGAAATCTTTAACTATTCTTCATATGAAAATTTCATTTCTTAATTAACATGGATTAATCGATCAATTAGTGAAACTGATTATTGATTCATGTATTGTCATCGGAAGTGAGTAAGTGTGTAATATTTCAAGTCATTTGGAGAACAGGAAGTGGATTAAATATTGATTACAAGATTTGTACCAGACAACAAACAGGTGAAGTTAAAATAAGCGTGGTAATAATAATAATAATAATAATAATAATAAATAGGTTAATGAATACAGTAGATGGATTTGTTATTAAATGTATCAAAACAAAATTAAAGTCAATATGCATAATCATTGTCAAAGCAAAGGAAAAACAATAATAGTGGTTACTAGGAAAAGTGGTCTGGATAAGGCCTGCTGTTATGAAAGTTCTGCATCAATGACTAAAAACCGCATGATCATTGGGAAAGCTGCTCTCACTAACTGAGCAATGTAATCCATCACTTACACATTGGTAGAGTTTCAAGTTTTGATAAAATGCGCGTGTGTGGCTTTCACAGCATAATGAAGAGCAAGACCCATAAGAGCTTTCTCTGTTGTGAAGACTTATTAGGCTTGACCTAACTAATCTATAAGGAAATCATATGTAATACTTAGAATTTACAATAATGTCCTCCATATCGGCATGATGTACAAAACCTATAGAGTAAGGATTCATACATTTTGGCTAATTCACTGAATTTTAAATTCCAACGCTTGGTTAAACCTCACCTTCGATTCACTGCATGTTCCTTAACATGTCACTTAACTTGCCTGTGCTTCAACCTAAAAAAAGGACTGCATCTCCTGGGAAATTTCATAAGATATAGTGCCATCAGTTAATTGTTAGGTACTTTTCTACTAGCACTGTGTGACTATAAGCAAGTCACTTCACCTCCCTGTGTTGCAACAGGAAAAACAAAAACATCTAACCAATTGTATCTTAAATATTATAAATTGCCTTGGACAAAAGCATGAGCTAAATGAGAAATAATATTATTAGTTCAGTAATAGATAGATAGATAGATAGATAGATAGATAGATAGATAGATAGATAATAGCTTCTTACTCTTGGACATGCTATATACATTTGCACATGAATAAAACACTCCTGCATTACTGTAAATCAATTCCTGCTTTTCCTAGTGACCTGGCATTAGTTTATTGTCACTGCAAAACACAATGTTACAGGCAAGTGAATTCTTTTTTAATTAAAATGGGTAATCAGCAGGAATAATGTGCAGTTTGACTATGTATATTATCATTATTAGATGTTTACAATTTTCACTCATTTACATTGTATATTCATGTATTTATATTCGTGTTTTTCATCACTTGTATGCTCAAGCTTGTATTTTCTTTTTTTAATCATAGCCATAGGCAAACAAAGCACTAAAACTGAATTGTGTTTTATGCAATGAGTTGAATGAATTTACTTTTGGAGTTGTTTTCTTTAGCGCTTGTAGTGGATGAAAATAACTGCACAACTGCTGCTGGTTCCAGCTTGAGCTGGATCTGAGGATGCCACTTTTGCCTCTAATTCTCTCTCTCTTTTTGCTTCTAGCACAAGTCAACACTCACAGCCACAGCGCCCTGCACCTTCTCTGGAGCTTTGTAGTGCTTGCTAACCACTGAACTTTGCATCTTCCTTGAGCTTCTCATTTCAATTTCACACCTGGCTGTAAATGCCAAACGTGATCATGTCTCTTTTTTTCCTTCCCAGGACACCGCCCCTTCTTTCCTTGTCCTTCCACTCTATTTACTAGTGCTGCTGTTTGCTTATCCTTGTCAATCAGTTCTGCCGAGTCCTTTGTCTGCATACATACCCTTCTAAGTGCAGCATTAGCATAATATTAATACTTTCTGACAAATAAAACATTTATTGACAAATAAAAGCATAGGTTGGCTAATATTCTTTTTTCTATAACATCATCAAATTTCAATCGTATCATTCAAAACTTTTTTGAGATTCTGGGATTTTTAGTTTTTCTATTGTAGGGGAGATTTTACTCCTAAATATTGATGTATCGAAATAATCTTTCTTGGAGGATACCTATTGCTCTTGATGTACAATACTGACAAATTTCAGTTTTTTAACTAAACAAGAAATAGTGTTTTTGTTGATGAAACCTTGATTACCTATCAGTAACGCAAATGGAGTGTTTTTTTTTAATCAAAGTGGGCTATGGCAAAAAAAAAAAAAAATATATATATATATATATAAAATCCAAAGCCTAAAAGTGCAACAATTTTATGTGACGTTTTTATGTGACATTTTTTGTCACGCTTTACATCACACTTATTTTAAAACCTACATATGTATGTTGGTACCATTCTTTTCAGAATTTATCAAACTTTAATGAGATATTGTTAGATTTTCAGATTCTTATTCCGTTTTTAAATTATAAACTAAAAAATATCAAGAACTCACATCCCGCAAGATGAGACTTTGTGCCAAAAGATTTAACCACGCCCGGGGCTGGAAATAAAAGAAAAAGAGTAGGACAGCTGTTGTACAGGCTTTTAAATGTTCAAAGCGCTGAGCGAGATGCAGTTCACGTGGCACAGCAGCAGCAACAAGCCAGCAGCTGATTGAGCAAAGAGGAGATAAAAAAAAACTGTATTTGTTTCCCATTGTATCAACGTTTAAGAGGGGGATTCAGAGAAGTGACCGCATCTCCTTGGGGTGCGTTCAGCCTCCCTCTTCACAACGTGAGCGGCAGAGATGTGAAGTGGCTGGCGCGTAGCGCAGCCTGGGGGGAACCCCCTAGTGTATATAAGTGTATATATATATATATATATATATATATATATATATATGTGTATATATATATATATATATATATATATATATATATTGGTTGAAATAGTTTACTGTCAAATAAATGCAAAGAGTACATGACACGTGTTTCGCCCTCATTCTGGGCTCATCAGGTGTACACACTCCACTGCACTCCCTAAACACGTGTCGTGTACTCTTTGCATTTATTTGACAGTAAACTATTTCAACCATTCTATGATCTGCTCCTCACAAACTGAGGGCACCGTGGCGGATGTTAGCAGATGGCTGGCCAACCACAAGCGTTACCTGGTAGGTAACCACCCATACAATCAGATTGTGACACAGACTACGAATGCCGTGAGAATATATATATATATATATATATATACAGTATATATACACACACTAGGGCGGCACGGTGGCGCAGTGGGTAGCGCTGCTGCCTCGCAGTTGGGAGATCTGGGGACCTGGGTTCGCTTCCCGGGTCCTCCCTGCGTGGAGTTTGCATGTTCTCCCCGTGCCTGCGTGGGTTTCCTCCCACAGTCTAAAGACATGCAGGTTAGGTGGATTGGTGATTCTAAATTGGCCCTTGTGCTTGGTGTGTGGGTGTGTTTGTGTGTGTCCTGCGGTGGGTTGGCACCCTGCCCGGGATTGGTTCCTGCCTTGTGCCCTGTGTTGGCTGGGATTGGCTCCAGCAGACCCCCGTGACCCTGTGTTTGGATTCAGAAGTTGGAAAATGGATGGATGGATACACACACTAACAGGAAAGTCTCATCAGGGTAATTCCAGGTCAAATCATCACACTTTTAGACCTCATTGTCAAAGATTTTAACAAAACTTGACATGCTGATTTGGTCATATAAGTAACCAATGTAACTGAAATTGCACATGTTTAGGGGATAGGAGGGTCAAGATTTTGATTGGCTATACCTCCCTAAACATAAGCTGCACAAAAATTGTTTTTATATAGTTTTAAAGCTCTTTTCCAGCTCTATATTTTGCATAAATACTATGCTATCCCCAAAATGAAAAATGACCATTTTATGAATTATTACAATATTAAAAACTGAATATTAAATGACTCAAAAACCAAAGACCAAACTTTCTGGAGATGTTCATGACATTATAAGCTAGCTTTAGTAAAAAAAAAAAAATAAAAAAAATTGAACAATTTTAAAATATGGGTTTATTCGCTATTCAATATTCAGATTTTGTTAGCTTAAATCTCCCTTAATATTGATCCAAGACACGTGCAAATTCAGTTCCATGGGTTACTCATTTGCCCAAATCAGCATCATTAAAATCTGTGACAATGAAGTCCAAAAGTGTGATGATTTGACATGGAATTACCCAACAGTCCATCACTGATGCCTCTTAAAAGTGAGACCCTCAACAACTGGATTTCAGAGAGATCATAAGGGGTTTTGCTGCAAAGAACACCCGAATAAAAAGGTAGGGATATGCATTTTGCCCTTGTGTGATTTTCTGTAATGAATTTACGTGAGGTTTGTGGATGTTGTTGGCACGCAGTAGGCTACTGTGTACACCAGCAGAAGTGTCCGTGTTGCTCATATTGTATTGTTTGTAGCGAATTCTCACTGCTTATTCCTTCAGTCACTGTCACTGATGTCATACGTTTCGTCCAAAAGCCACACTGGTGTTTCATAGTGCAAATTTCTATGGCTCATAACACGTTGCACTTATGCAATTCATGCTTGCTTTGGGTCGTTACTTGAGAGGTGAGGGATTTGTGTTAATAGGAAGTTCACGTTATTTAACCCACCCCTGTTAACAGTGCAGTCACCACTGGATTAAATGTATTATTGGTTTATTGTTGTCATCTCACAAAACAAAATTAAAATATACCAATCATCTTCGGATCATTTGATTACTTTTTTTTTTTTTACGAAAAACAGCTTCAAATAACAATAACTGTGGGTGTTTAAAATAATTCAATTTCCATACTGCGCCGAACAATCACTTCGCCAGAGAACAAACTTGATTACCACACTTCACTTGTGTTTAAAAGCTTTGAAATATACGAATTCTCACTAATCGCTATCTTAATACTCACAAATTATCTGTATTACCCCAAATAGCACGGCATGGAACAAGTCAAATCCTCCTTTAATTCACATAGAACAAAAAATCAAAAGGAGCACAATTGCGATCAAATAGAATTTATTTCATTTTACGGCTACAGCGTCAAAATTGTTCACT
Organism: Erpetoichthys calabaricus; assembly: GCF_900747795.2. Lineage (NCBI taxonomy): Eukaryota > Metazoa > Chordata > Cladistia > Polypteriformes > Polypteridae > Erpetoichthys > Erpetoichthys calabaricus. The sequence continues at coordinate 21,498,865 of NC_041407.2, forward strand.
TATTATCGCTACTAAATCCACCTTTTTTACTCGAACTATAAGGGACTTAGACGATGGACAGTTAAGGTTCAGATGGTCACATACCCACACCCGCACATCTCAATGTTGCACATGTAGTAATTGACGTTCGCTCAATGTCGATCGCCTGTAGCATTTTCGCAAAGATGTTCCGACAACATTTTATGTCCGAACGCCAACAGCGAACAGCGCCACTCGAGTTCCAGAAAAAAATATCCCGACTATGAAGCCAATGCAATAAAGTTCTGTGGGGAAAAAACGGCATGGAATGGTCCGTACATAATTCCCTGTATATTTTACTAAAATCATTTTATAATACATCAGATGGTACAATAACGTACAATCAAATAATTAACATATGATATTTACTATGTGCATAAATAAATGCGGGTGGCGCAGTATTAGCGCTGTTGCCTCGCAGTTAGGAGACCTGCGTTCGCTTCTTGTCTCTTCTTCGGGAGCTCCGGTTTTTCTCCCACAGTCCAAAAACATGCAGGTTAGGTGGATTGGCGATTCTAAATTGGCCCTAGTGTGTGCTTGGTGTGTATCCTGCGGTGGGTTGGCACCCTGCCCGGGATTGGTTCCCTGCCTTGTGCCCTGTGTTGGCTGGGATTGGCTCCAGCAGACCCCCGTGACCCTGTGTTCGGATTCAGCGGGTTGGAAAATGGATGGATGGATGGATAAATAAATGCGGGTGGCGCAGTAGTAGCGCTGTTGCCTCGCAGTTAGGAGACCTGCGTTCGCTTCTTGTCTCTCCTTCGGGAGCTCCGGTTTCCTCCCACAGCCCAAAGATATTTACGTTAGGTGCATTGGCAATCCTAAATTGTCCCTAGTGTGTGCGGCGCCTTGCCCGGGGTTTGTTTCCTATCCTTGCGCCCTGTGTTGGCTGGAATTGGCTCCAGCAGACCCCCGTGACACTCTAGTTAGGATATAGCGGGTTGGATAATGGATGTATAAATAAATGCTGTGTAAAATGAGCAGAAAACTGAATGAATTCAGCAGCTCCAATAACAATTAATTTAAAAATAGACACATTTGGGTCATAGACAGACCGATTGGTTCAGGGGGTCATTTAGGAACCTGTGGTAATAGTCCAGTAGAAATATTTAAAGAATTTACAGATTGCATTAAATTACTGGAACATTAAGAGGTGATAATTGATGTATTATATTCATTATTACATATATGTACACATGGATATATTAATCAACTTATAGGTGGGTTTTGCAAGATAACCACATGCTTGCTGTTACAGAATATTGGAATTTTTTTATTCTGGGAAACAGACTGATTGGACAAAAATGTGGATGATAACCAAAATGTACTTTAAAACTAGTAAAATTAAGGAGGTCACATGTAAGCATCGAATTTATTGTGTAAATAATTGTACTTTTTATGAAAGCATTCCTGAAACTATTGAACATTTATTTTGCCTATGTTCCATTGTTAAAAAAACAAATCCTCTGGATAGAGTTACAAACATACATTAATAATAAATTTTATTTATATAGTGCCTTTCCCATGCTCATTACAAAAGAAGACTAATGTGGATATTGGTTTTCAAAAAACAAATACTATGTTAAACTACAACCCCACTGAAAATAGCTTTTAGAAAGTGTAATTTCTCTCCTGCCATCTTCTTAATCGCTTTTCCTGATGAGGGTCACAGTGGCAGCAGGTCAAGCAGGTCCGTCCCGACTTCTCTGTCCCCAGCTACAGATTCCAGCTATTTCTGGGGAATTCCAAAGAGTTCATAAAAACCAGCCAAGAAATATAATCCCTCCAGCATATCCTGGTCTGCTGCATGGTTTCTGCCCAGTGGGACATGCTTAGAGCAGCTCTGGGGGGTCCACCAGGGGAGCAACCACCTTACCTGGCTTCTCTCTATGTGAAGAAATAACCAGCCTATTGTGAGGCTCTCTCGAATCGCTGAGCTTGTCACCCTATCACAGAGTGTCAGCCTAGCGGATCAGTGAAGAAAGGTCGTTTCTGCAGATTGTACTCGAGATCTAATCCTTTCAGTCATTTCCCACAATTCCTGAAAGAAAAATGCCATTTGATATGAACTTAGTTATCATATTGGCACATTATAATATACACAGAATGAAATGGTCTGAAATAAACCTTGTGTTTAAACATTTTGTAAAAGTGTATCTATTGACTATTTCAGAATTAAAAATATGAAAGCAAAGTGTCCTTTATTCCTCTTTAATTTGTTTAAACTTTCTAAACTGTATTTGGTTTTATTCTGTACCCTGGTAGTGTTTTTGATTAAGGTAGATCTGTGATATGTGTTCTTGTTTGTGTAGTATTTTGTTGTTTTTAATCTTAATAAAAAAATGATTGGTATGAGGTGACTTAATGCCTCTGTCCACTTGGACCTTACAGACCTATTGTTGTGTGTGCGTGTTTGTATGTTCATTTTCTTTCCTCATTAATAAGCATATACTCTGGTAGGGCAAACAAATCCACTTTAATAAAAGGACAAATGTCTCTGAGTGTGTCTGTATCTGTGTGTGTATGGGATATGTGAAAGCAATGCTAATGTTTGTGTACATTTTATTACTACAAATGTTTGTGATATGCCATCCATTTGAATGACAAAAAATGTATTAAATCACTACATGCAGAACAACATACATTTCAATTGGATGGCACTCTGCAAATGTGAACATTAAATACATTGAGGTCTAATCCACTTTAGATGGGTAGCACAGCTTGTTACTTACACATTTCATTTGAGTGTGCGAGTGTTTGTGTGTGAGTACATGTATCTACAACACAATAAAACACTAAAGTCTGTGTGTCCAGTCCCTCAGAACAAACCGATTGATCAGTTTGGCTTTTGTGATGCGACAAAAGAGGAAGTGCAAGTGTGAGATGCACGAGGAGGATTAAAGTTGCATGCTGAAAGAGTTGCCTTCAAAGCATAAAGTATAAAACTGGACAGGAGGCACAAAATGCATCTTGAAAATAATGAAAGAGTCTGAGAAGCAGGCTTTATGGTACCATGTTTGAGAGAAGGAATCGTCAGACAAGATGGATTCAGACTCACTGAAGTTACATGTAAAGCAAGACATAGCAAATAATTTTAAATTATTCTATTACTTATCTTCGACAGGTAGTATTTAAATAAATTATGTATTGCAAAAAGTACTCATGCAGACATTTTGGAAATCAATAAGACCCAGTCCGATGACAAAACAGAGCAGATTGTAAACATTCCAGTTAATTAAACAATTTCTGCAGCAACTATGGTTGGACATGGGTCTAACCATTTTTTTTTTTTTATTAATTTTTATTGTAATCATTCCATACAAATAGATCAATTTATAACCAAACAAAACTGAAGACAAATCAAACCCCACCCCTGAGAAGGAGAGCTTAGCTAAAGGAGAATTGCTTAGGGCTTTTTAATAAGACAACAATAAACAAAAGAAAGGGAGAAATAAATATACTGTATATGTAAAGAGATGGAGAAGGGAATTAAATGTGGTAATAGTTATTTCTCTTATTCTAAAATAATATTGATCAGATCCTGCCAGGTTTTGAAAAAATTTTGTACAGATCCTCTAACTGAGAATTAGATTTTTTCCAATTTCAAATAATATAAAACATCGGTTTCCCACTGACTTATCAGAGGAGAATTAGGATTCTTCCAATTTAACAGAATAAGTCTGCATGCCAAAAGTGTAATGAATGCAGTCACCATTTGCTTGTCCATTTCCACTTCAAGTCCGTCTGGAAGAACACCAAACACAGCTGTTAATGGGTTAGGAGGGATTGTGACCCCAAGGCTGTCTGAGAGGCACTTAAAAATTTTGGTCCAAAATTATGTTAATTTGGTGCAGGCCCAGAACATGTGACCCAGTGAGGCAGAAGCTTGGTTGCAGCGTTTGCAGGTTGGATCTTGCCCTGGAAACATTTTGGACAGTTTTAAGCGAGACAGATGAGCTTGATACATAATTTTTAGTTGAATAATTCTATGCTTTGCGCATATGGAGCTCAAGTGAATTCTCTGCTTTGCTACCTTCCACTCCTTTTCTGATATATTGATTAAGAGATCTTCTTCCCAATGTCCTCTTGGATCTTTGAAAGGTAGGGACTCTAATAGGATTTTATATAATGCAGAAATGGTGTTTAATTCCTCAAAATTGAGTAGTATTTTTTCCAGCATTGTGGAGGATGTGAGGTGGGGGAAATCGGGCAATTTCTGTTTAACAAAATTTCTAATTTGAAGATAGTGAAAGAAAAGGTAGCTGGGAGGTTTAATTTTGAACGAAATTGTTCAAAAGATGTAAATATGTTGTCTATATAAAGATCTAGGACATGGGTCTAACCATTTTTAATGGATATGGGAATAAGTACTGGTCAAAACTTGACCAAAAACAATAGGCCTGGATCCTGGTACAAGACAAGCATGATGTGACTTGTTTGAAAAAGATAGCTGAAATTTTTTCAGATGTTATCATTGTACATAGGTCTCAAAATTCAGGGCAGATACTGTATCTTGGAAACCGCTTGCAAATTTTTGTGTATTTGCTAGAATGCATTCATTTAGGAGCTCTACACATTGCAAAAAAAAAAAAGTATTTTTCCAAAGAAAATTGTAAGTTTAAGACAAATAAATCAATTTCGATTTTCCACAGTCACACATGCAGATGCCATGCTATAATATGTATTATGTACACAAATGAATGTAGAGTAAAAAGAACAAGAAATTGAATCACATGATAAACTTTTCTAATATTTAATTTAAAAACTTGACTTTTGAAACTTGACTATTTGCTATTTGAGCTAAATAAAGTAAACATGCTGCATAAATCGACAGACTCATACAGGGTGGCTTAATGCCTATGTACACTTTGACATGAAGAGATCTATTGTTGTGTGTGTTCATTTCTTTATCTTCCTCCTCAAGCATACTGTATAGGCAAACACGCTGACAGCTATCTTCACTTATAGTTTTTTTTTATAAGTACTTGTGTGTGTCTCCTTGTGTGCATTGAAGTATATATAAAATAAATTATGGATTTAAAAACAGTACTCCTGAAATTTTTTTTACAAATAAATAGGTTAGTTCAAACCGTTTTTAAAGTAAATGGAGATATGTTTTGGACCAATACAATAGATTTTAAGCTTGAAACATGACAAACATTAAATGACATATTTGAAAAAGACAGGTCAGTTTTTTCGTAGGTTATCATTGTACTGTACATAGGTCTTAGCATTAAGGATGTTCATCGCAAAAATCTGCTAATTTTAAATGGGTGTTACTTTGTTACCATGTGGTTGCCCAAGACTCGATACAACCCAATAAAAAGCATCATTTTCCAATAAAAATAATTTTTATGCACAAAAAAAATCTTGATTTTCGACAGACCCACACAGACATTATGCTAAAAACAACTTTTCTCAAAGTTTTGAACATCACAGACTCGAATGCTGACCTTAACTCGAATATCTGACCTCATACATGGAAGTATATTTTCTTTGTGTTTTAACAAATCTGTGTCTTTATGCGTACTAATTATGTATTTAGTAATTAGCTAAATCTGTACTTGAATTTTACATGAGAACTTGTCACAGTGCTCTGCGCCTGCACTCTGTGAAGCGCGCTGTACAAACAAAAAATAAACTGAACTGGAACTGAAGTAAAACAGAAATATATGCTGCTTTACCTCTTCTAAAAATTAGGCTGAGTGTGCAACAAACGATGTATGTAGAATGCGCTGTTAAAAAAAATGTAACCGCATTACTGAAATACACCATAAAATTACATATCCATTAATGAAAGGAAGACAAACCAAACGCCGCACCATCCAAAAGGGAGCAGTTCAGTCTGGCACCTACTGAAACGCGCTGGGCGAAAGGCATTGTGGGTAAACAAGATCGTTGCTAGGAGACTGAAGGCGGGCTTGGGGAGATGCGCCTTTGCTTCCAGGTTTGCGCGACTCTTGCGAAGTAACGTGACTCGAGTTAAGTGGGCGGTCTCTCGAGTTCAAAACTCTTTGTGTACATTTTCCGAAAACGTTTATAGCATTCTGCGCATCTGTCGGTAGCGATTTAACTGGCGTAAGATTGTGTCATTGGAGATACGCATTCATGCAGAGACATTTTGCAACGGCCTTGATGACTCGTCGTGATGCCTTAAGCTAACTAGAACATTTAGTGGGTAAGTAGTTGCTTTCTTGAGGGAAACTTTGCGTAAGCACTGTCATTTCACTTGTGTTTTAATTCTACAGTATCGTTTGGTGCTCTGCTGACAGCCATTGTAAATACTCGCTCTACTAATCTTCGTTTTCAGTAGCCCATTTAATAAGATAGTGTGACGTGTCTTGCCATTGCATGGGCTATAGGGAAGGGAAGCAGTGTTGGGGTGGAGTCTTGAGGGAACCCTGTTTGTAAGGGTTTGGGGCACCTCCCTAGAGAGAGATGAGTGACAGGGATCTGGGTTAATTAATTAATGGGGCGTGATAAAAGGTGGTGGGTGGCCGGAAGTTGGAGTTGGAGGCTGGAGAAAGTGAGGAGAACAGTATAAGGTGGAAAAGAAGGGAAGTAACTGTTTGGAGAGTAAGAGAGGTAGATAGGACGAAGGTGATTAGTCTTTGTTATTTTGGAGGTGTCCCCGTGACCCAGACAACGGGCGGCTGTAGGGCACCGTTTATATCGCGGCTGATTGAATAAAAAGCCAGTCGGCATTTTTGGAAGACTTCCCCGGACAAGCGGCTCCTGAGTGTGTTATTCGACGGGACGTCACAATATTAACGCGCTTGGGTTTAAAGAGCCTTGAGGTTTATGATACAGAAGTAAATAAACATCAGAAATAAAAGTGAAGCAATTGGAAAACTTTAAGTGGAGCTTGACAAAAAGAATTGGGAATAATGTAGTAAACGATGAGAAATCAATTTATATTAACTGAGTGAAGAAAACGTTAAAAAAAGCTAATGGTAATTTTAGGCCACTTTCTTCGTCATCGTCAGGTATCGTCATCAATTAGAGGGAGGACCGTCATTCGCAGTCTTGCTTTGTTTTCAGTTAGCCGCTTTATTTTTTCCATAGTGTTTTATTCTTAATCTTTCCCCGATTTTGTCTAGGCGTTCCTTCGCCTTTTTTATTGCCCATGCTCCAAGCATACATGTCATATGGTTAGGGTCTCTAAGACGGAGGTTCTCAAACTCGGTCCTGGGAATCCCCTGTGGCTGCAGGTTTTTGTTCCAGCCAGCTTCTGTTTTTAATTGTACTCCTGGGCTAATTAAGTGAACTGTTATTTCCCAGATTTTCTGTTTTTGGAACAATGTAGAAATTAGAAATTAAGAACTAGAACTTAGAAAACAGTTTGGTAAGAATATTAAAATGTACTAAGCAGTTCTATGTGAATAATGGTTTTTTTTCTTAATATTTTATACTTGATTTTTAGTCTTCCAGGTGTTCTAATTGTTTAATTAATCCATTATTTACTAATTAGCGGGTCTGACGCTAAAGTAGTTGCAGCCTTTAACAATTCAGTGATGTTTGCTTGGGGTGTCTGCTCAGTTCGTTTTTAATGGTCCCTATTAAGATACAATGAAGGGAGCAAACTGCATGGAGAAAGGGCAAAGTATAATGAAATCAACAAAAGTGAGTTAAGTGTTTAGTTCTGTTTTTGCTATACATTTATTTCTAAATGTCTTAAAAATGTAAAAATCGTGCTGCAGTGGTTTTCTGAATGTAGAATAAGAAAAAAATACCAGCTAATTAAATGAGATCAGTTTTGCCAGTTGCTGATCGAGTCTGGTTGGAAAAAAAAACAAAAAAAAAACCTGAAGCCACTAGGACTGACTTTGAGAACCCCTGCTCAAAGATGTTCAAGGCCAAACTTCCAGCTGATCCCATTATTACATGCCCAGCTAAGCCTATTTGTAGATGTTTTGTTTTCACTCTGAGTTACAGTATACGTCTTCGTTAGTTACATTTGGTTTTCCAGGGTATTAGTAAAACTAGCTGTGTTTACCCGGCTATGCCTGTGAAATTTTCTAAAACAATGGCCTCAGTTATAGTGCCATCAGTTAGATACGTCAGAATTACTGTGTAACTATCCATCCATCCATTTTCCAACCCGCTGAATCCGAACACAGGGTCACGGGGGTCCGCTGGAGCCAATCCCAGCCAACACAGGGCACAAGGCAGGAACCAATCCCGGGCAGGGTGCCAACCCACCGCAGACTGTGTAACTAACCAAATACTTTTTTTTGTGTACAATATTTGAAGTATTTTTTTTTTTTTTTTTGCCAAGTGCTAATATTGTTAGTTCACTGGAGGTCCTTGTTCTTGAATGTGCTACATTTGGCCATGAGTAAAACATTTGTATGGTAGATCTGTTCTTGCTTTTTTGTTGATGGTCATTGGAAAACACAATTTTACAGTAAACTGTATTCTTTTGAAGTCTGAGGTAATTAGTTGAATAATTGGAATACTGGGTATGCTCACTGCCACAGCACGTAGCAATATCAAGCTTACTAACCGTCTTCTTTGAGTTTTGCATAACTTTTTTCCTCTCTCTCCACTTCTGCAGACAGCTTTCATTTGCATAAAATGGCACATCTCATTTCTCCATGCGATTGCTGGTAGTGCTATGAAGATGCAGTGCGTGATTAAGTTATTTGTGGACAAGATTGATTTGAAAAGTCATAATTTAAAAGCAGGCTTAGGTAAATGAATGTATCCTAAATCTGAGTGCTTGCTAGTTCATGTTGCATTTATATTATTAGGTTTGGGTTGTAATATCTGTGGTCTTAATTAAATGCAAGTTTATTAATTTAGTATATCCAAAGATGTTAAGATGGATTAATCTATGGTGATTATCTACCATCTTTTCCTAATATATCTGTAAAAGTCATTCCATTGTGTATAAAGTCCCTATTTTTTGTTAATTGGCCTAACAGTAGTTTATGCAATGTTCTGTACAATTTGCATGTGAAGCTTTTTTTTTTTTTTTTTTTTTTGGTCATCTTAGAACTGCAAAGTTTTGCATCCTTCAGGTCGGCGTTTGGAGTATTTGAACAACACTGTAAAAGTGATGTACACTTTGAGTGTTTCATAGATTTCATATCTGTAGGTACTTTGTGTACATCAAAATAAACGTAAACTTCCTACTAGTCTTCACTTGTTTAAATCTTTCCTTATTGTGTGAATTCTGTTTTTTTTATTTTTTTTAAGACCCTGTTAATTTTAAGTATTTCAAGTATGGTTCTCTATGACTGAGCAATTCCACCATAAGTGACAAGAAGAAAATGGAGTCACAAAATTATGAAGAATACATTCACTTAAAAGGCCTAAGAAGGCAGCTACCCTGCTAATGACAGATCTAGACCAGATGGATACTTTTTTTTTTTTGTTTTTTTTTTTTAAATCCCTAATACATTGTCTGCATGGTGGGTGAGAATCAACTATCAGCTTTGCTTTTTGTCTGTAGCTTCAGTTCCTTAACAGAGAATAAGGTGATGCAGTTGACAGAAATATATAAGCAGTGTAAAGGCCAGATGACCAAATATTTTATTTGTTTGTGGTCTGCATGTCATGTTTTTCAGATGATTCACTTTTAGGCAGTCATCTTGCTACATTTGCTGCTTCCAATATTGTGGTTTTGCTTTTTTTTACATAGAGTTCACTTGGTTACTCTGTCTTAATCAGATCTAGAGCACTTTGGTGAATTGTTATTCCTCTATGGGTAGGTGTGTAGAATTTTGGCTTGTTCAGTCAGTCATTCTGGAAATGTATAAGGTGCTAGGCATGAGGGTTAGGGGCATGGTGGGTGCTGTAGACATTTTTTTTCAGTATTATTTGGGAGTGGAAAACTTATTCTTTAAGCATGTTCAATTAAGTAATTTATGTAGCTAGGTTCACATGATTGCTGTTTTCATCACAAGCTGTCCCCACTCAGCTTCTGGGACATGAACTTGGATCTTCTTCCATTGCAGAAGGTGGAAAGCAATCCATCTTAGCCAGCTGACCCAAAGGAGAAATCCATCAATTTGGGTGATTAAGCTTCTGACCTGAGGATGCCTTCTTCTTTAGTTCTGCTACAAATATATATCACTAGCAAAATACCCGCGCTTCGCAGGTGTGTTAAAGAGGTTATGTAAAAAAAAAAAAATATATATATATATATATATACACACATATCTACATAGGGAGGGAGATGACAAATCACAGCTTCCTGCTTTCTAATCGGGCCTGTGATTGGTGCTTTGACTGATGCCCTGATCCCACAGTATCTCCCCTTAGGAGAGGCGTTAGGCAATTGTAATTGAATAGCGGTGCTGCAAGTTTAGCTTTACACCTGTTTTTAAGGCTTATTGACTGAAAGGGGCTTTCATGAAAAAAGTTAGGGCTTTGCTACAGGATACACCCTCCACAAGTTAAGGAAGTAAAAATAAAGGTATATATTTCTGTTTTATTTAAACCTTTTAAGTTTGTATGCGGGCGGCATGGTGGCGCAGTGAAAGGTGCCAGTTAGGATACTCGGGTTCGCTTCCCTGAGTGGAGTTTGAATGTTCTCCCTGTGTCTGTCTGGGTTTCCTCTGGGTAGTCAGCTTTCCTCCCACAGTCCAAAGACATGCAGGTTAGGTGCATTGGCGATTCTAAATTGTCCCTGGTGTGTGGGTGTGTGCGCCCTGCGGTGGGCTGGCACCTTGCCCGGGGTTTGTTTCCTGCTTGTGTCCTGTGTTGGCAGGGATTGGCTCCTGTATTTAGGATATAGCGGGTTGGATAATGGATGGATGGACATTTGTATGCATAGCCCCATTTGCCCGTTTTCGTTTTTTTTCTTCAGTAATATTTCGGCAAACCCGGAGCTTGTCAGTTCAAATCCTGGTACTGACACCACTGTGTGACCCTGAGGAAGTCACTTCACCTGCCTGTGCTGCAAAAAACAAAAGTAATGTAACAAATTGTACCTCAGATGTTGCAAGTTGCTGGAATAAAGGCATAAGTCAAATAGATAAGTATGTATTATACACATAGGATCTATTCATTTATTTTCAATTAAGTCATCTGCAGCAAACCTTTATAAATGAGGGTTTCTCCTTTTTAGATAGTGAAAACTGTTTCTTCTTCATTGAGGTTTTCTCTTGGAGAGCTTTTTTCATTTCATTGAAAATTAAAGCAGCAGCTGCCAAAATATGTAGCTTTCTTACTAATTTTTCAACATTGTGTAAAATAACTTTATAAAGTAACATAAAAGGTTTAAATACTGGTTATCCTTTTACACTAAAATATTACTAAAGAGATACAAAAAAAGTAAAATGCATATGCTGTTTTTCTTTAAGGAGATTAAATATTACTGAAGAGAGGGAAAAAAAAACAAAACAGCCAAATGGGGCTATGCATACAAACTTAAAAAGTTTAAATAAAACAGAAATATATACCTTTATTTTTACTTCCTTAACTTGTGGAGGGTGTATCCTGTAGCAAAGCCCTAACTTTTTTCGTGAAAGCCCGTTTCAGTCAATAAGTCTTAAAAACAGGTGTAAAGATATTGACCATAAGCTACGCAAACCCACCAAGACATGGAATCGTTTAAATCAAGGCGCTGCGCTACCTTCTTCCAGATCGGCCCCATGGCGTTCATATTTTTCCAAAGCAGTTCTGGTCTCCATCGGCATCTGTAGCTGAGTCGAAAAACACCATCCCATACTATTAGTTAACGATTAACACATTTCTATATGTATTGTAAGCATACAATACAACTGATAATATGTTGCGCTTATTTATCTGGTGTACCGACATTTTTGCGCGTTTAACGGCTGAAATCCAATGTGGTTTGTGCCCTTCAGAATGAAAACAGTTTGCATTTACCTTTTTAATAAAAGGCGAGCTTTTAAGCCTGAGGAATCACCCCGTAAATGCACACATTTAATTGCACATGTGTTAATATGTATGCTTACACACTGTTTCTTCTTCATTGAGGTTTTCTCTAGCATGTAGATCGGGGTAATTACATTCACGGCATTCGTAGTCTGAATCACAATCTGATTGTATGGGTGGTTACCTACCAGGTAACGCTTATGGTTGGCCAGCAAGTCAGCTAACATCAGCCACGGTGCCTTCAGTAGTGAGAAGCAGATCATAGAATGGTTGAAAATAGTTTACTGTCAAATAATGCAAAGAGTACGCGACGCGTGTTTCGCCCTAATTCTTGGCTCATCAGGTGTACACACTCACTGCACTCGCTTACGGGAATCGGACGTCAGCGCTAGAGGGGCTTCGCAGCGGTGAAGTATTGCTTTTAAATTTTAATTAAGAAGAAAAGAAAACCTTTTTAAATTGAGGGAAAATATACCAATAACAATTTAAGGATCTGTTTTTTTGTGAAGCTGCCTTTACACAGCCTGTCCGCTGTTTTATAAACGAACGCCATATAAGGCCGTCCTTTCTCCTTCACAGTCAGTTCACGTGATTACGTGGGAAGCGTGATGACGCGATACGCAACCCCCGCAACCCTGCCTCCCACGGCCAGCGAGCTGCAGTCCATTACTGTATATGGACAAAAAAGAGGTTCCAGTTATGACCGTTACGCTTTGAATTTCGAAATGAAACCTGACTAACTTTTTTTAAGTAAGCTGTAAGGAATGAGCCTGCCAAATTTCAGCCTTCCACCTACACGGGAAGTTGGAGAATTAGTGATGAGTGAGTGAGTGAGTGAGGGCTTTGCCTTTTATTAGTATAGATTTTCAACATTGTTAAACATGTTTAAAACATGAATACATCAGATATGTTTGGGACTCCTTGCAATTGACAGAAAACAGTACCAGAATAACAATTTTAATTATTTTATTCTCTGTTTATCAAATGAAAAATTGACTGTCTGACTGACTCATTCACTCAGTTAACAAAAACACTGCTTCCTGTTTAACTAAAAAGCTGAAATTTGGCAGGAAGGTGCATCAATGGCTGTAGTAGGGGTAAAAAAAAAACCCCCATTCAATAGAAAAACTAAATACTCCAAAATCTCAAATGCTTTCACAGATCTGATTGAACTTTATGAATTTGTAGGAAAAAAGAAAATTTTGACATTTATTTATTTTTGATATTTGTCATTAATAATGTTCTAGTGAGTGGAACATTCTAATGCACTGCGTCCCCTGTTTCGCCATAGTGCTGACTGTGATTTCACAGAGAAATGGTGTGTGCCACTTTATGCAAATGTAGATTATCTGCAAAAGTGAAGTGACAGGAGGAAAGTTTGACGCTCAAAGAAAACATCTTTAATAAGCGCTTGCCAGCCTCTGTGGCAGTGAGCGTAGTCAATTTCATGAAACTGATCCAGCAAACAAGGTATTTAATATATATTACTCCCTATCCCCTTCAGGCAATTAGAGAGAAATATTGCAGATAAGGTGAAAGATGATCCAAAGAGATTCTTTCAGTATTTTAATAGTAAAGGGGAATTAAAATATACAGACAGGGAAACGGCAAATGCTCTAAACTTGGGGTTTTCTAAGGTATTCCCAGTGGTAACAGGGACTACAAAGGAGGTACTGAGTAATTTGAAAATTGTAAAGGGAAAAGTATTGCTCCGATTAAATAGACTAGAATCTATGAAATCACCAGGGCCAGATAATATTTATCCTTGAGTACTTAAGGAAATCAGTGAATTCAAATATAAACTCTTGACACACATTTTTATGAAGTCACTGCACACGGAGGGAATTCCAAAGGACTGGATCATGACAAATATTATCCCTTTTATCTAAAAAGTGTAATCAGGAAGACCCAGGTAACTATAGGCTAGTATAGGGTTAACGTGCATCACAAGCAAATTAATGGAAGAGATTATTAAGGATATGATTGAGCAACACATGGCAAGAACATGAGTTTTAGTGAACAGTCGGCATGGGTTCAGAAGAGGGAAGTCATATTTTACTAATATGCTGGAATTCTATGAGGAAGAAACAAAAGGGTATGACTAGAGTGGTGTGTATGTGTATATTATTTGTCTTGACTTTCAGAAGGCATTTGATAAGGTACCACATGAGAGATTAGGCATCAAACTAAAAGAAGTAGGAGTTCAGGGTGTGATGTGTAGATGAGTGAAGAATTGGATCAGATACAGGAAGCAGAGGGTTATAGTGTGAGGAACCCTATCAGAATTGGGTAATGTTAAGAGTGGTGGTTCAGGGGTCAGTGCTGGGGCCCTGCTTTTATTTATTTATTTATATATATATATATATATATATATATATATATATATATATATATATATATATATATATATATATATATAAATAAAAATATTATTTGGATAGGAATGTAAATAACAAGCTGGTTAAGTTTGCAGGTAATATCAAGCTAAGTGGATTGGCAGATAATATAGAATTCATTGAATCATTACAGGGGGTCTTGGAAACATTCAGATTTGGGCAGGTTTGTGGCAAAAGCAATTTTATATAAGGAAATGTGAAGTATTACATTTAGAATATTAGATTTAAATACACAACAATGGGAGGTTTGAAAATTGAAGGTATACCTTAGGAGGAGGATTTATGAGTCATAGTGGATTTGTCACTATCAATTCCAGACAGTGTTCAGAAGCAATTAATTGGGCTATCAGAATGTTATGTTTTATAGCATGATATGTAGAGTACAAGTCAAAGGAGCTCTTGCTTACGTTTTATAAAACGATGGTTAGATCTCATTTGGAGTACTGAATACAGTTCTGGGCCTCATGTATAACGCAGTGTGTAGAATTCATACTAAAACATGGAGTATGGACAAAAGTGGAAATGGGCATATGCAGAAAAAATATCCAGGTGCATAAAACTGTTCGTATGCCAAGTTCTGCACTTCCTCTTTAGAAATCCCAATGCATGTGAAATTTAATGCACCTGTGTATGCCTTTAACTCCAATTCCTCACAGATTTTTGCATATTTGAATATGTAAATCAATATGAATAACCCCCTTTTTTCTGTGTTTTGTAGCAACTGTCAGCCCCCCCCACTTTTGGATAATAATTTCATTGTCTCACTGGAATACAATATTTGCGTTAAAGCAGTGAGGATTTGCCTAAGAGTGTGATTGTCCTTTGTTTACTTGTTTTAAGTCTGTTACTGCATGTGTGTGTTTTTGTTATTGCATTGAGTTCAACATGTTGTTGTTAAAAGGAGATTAATAAAATGATTTTTTTTTATCTAGGCCAATAATGGGCCCCAATGGAATCAAGCGATCAGTTCTGCAGGTGGTCTTTTCAGATTGCCAGGCTGGCCTTGGTAAGTTGCTGTCCACTATTTGTCTGCTAAGATTTTCATTTTCTTCATAGCATGCATAACTCTTAATTCTTAAAACACCCCAGGTGTGAAAATCACAGGTGGCTCTCGGAAAATCTCTGGAAAAGAATATGGCATCTATATAAAGCGAATTCTGCCTGGAGGGATGGCTGCAGTAGATGGTATGCTTAGCCATTTTCTTTCTCTTTGATTTAGTAGTACTAGGGTGTTGTACCGTGTTAGCCATTATGAATGTAGAGAAAAGCCAAGCAAAATGACACCTTTTATTGACTAACTAAAAAGATTACAATATGCAAGCTTTCGAGGCAACTCAGGCCCCTTCTTCAGGCAAGATGTAAAGACGTCTTTGATTTAGTAAATGATTAGCCTGTATTATCTTCTGTAATGCGTATAATTACAAGAGGGTATGTAATATACTAACAATAAAACTGAGATTTGCATGAGTTTCTAAACATTGTTTCAATTGTAGTTTTCTTCTCTGCTTCCCATACATACCTACAGATTTGTTATTGTAGGCTTTTGATACTGTATATCTTTGATGTAGGTAAAAACCTTATGTTGTGTATTTTTAAGGTTGGTGGCAGAGAATGGTGATATGGCCTTAAAATGATATCAAAATATTTCGGGTCATTTTTTTTCTTAATTTTTTTTTTTTTTTTTTTTTAAAAAACAGGAACGTATCGCTCAAAATTTAACTAAATGTGCTTTTAAATAAGAAAGCAACTAATTTAATGGATCAAATGGTCATGAATATCAAATAAGTACAGAGTAAAATCAAATTTAAATCCAAGTCTTCAATGTAAGTGAAAGTCAAAAGCTGTATAAATTACCCTTTTTTTTTTCTAGTGTAATAATAAATTGTAGACTCATACAAAAGTGACCCTTCATATCCATAGGATAAATTTAAACAGCAAAATGAGGTAAAAATGAAATGGAAGCCCTGAAGTTTAATGCAAATAGATTCCTTATTTATTACTGTTAATGACAACAAAATATAATTTTATTTTTCTGTTCCAATAGGACAGAATATTTCCAGCTGATATACTGGATATCATAGTTTTAGATTATTTGACAGAAAAAGGCATATCCAGTGATGGCAGCTTCAGTGCTGTCCTGTGACAGGTTACTGGACAAAATACAGTGCTAAATACCTTGTTGGATGTTGCACTTCTGCCAAGGATTCAGAAGCTGGGTAAAAAATACTTGGAACATGCATCCAAACAATTCAATTAATTTAAACTTTAGTTTTACTAAATTTCTTAGAAAAAAATGGGTAGCTCTGTTTAAAAATTGTTATGACTACACCATGATTGCTGTCCTTTACAATGACACAATAAGGTGCATCCTTGAGAGATTTTAAAGTTGTTCAATATAGTACAATCGAGGCATTAATTATTTATTGTTTCTGTCTTGGCGCAAACTAATGTCAATTATTGAGCTGTGCTGGAATCTGGGAATACCCAATTTGTTAAGGCAGATGTTTAATCTAGTTGTGGTTCTTAACTGTGGTAAATGCCAGACAATGTCTAAATATGACACTAGCTGAACAAAGAGTATTAGTTCGTGGTGGTGGCAGCGAGTCGGATCCACTTGCAGAGTCACAACACCATATGTCAGATCTAGGCCGTTTCAGGAAAGATCTGATGTCATCACAGTTTCAGGACAGAGGTTCGGAAGATGACTTTTGGAAGGTCTCAGTGAGTCATGGCAAGGTCCTGAAGTAACCCTGTGACATGGACCAATTCAAAAAATTAAGTAATAAAAATGAGAAGGAAAAACGGTACATCAAACCAAACCATATGTTTCATTGAGAAGTTCAGGGAGTTTCTGCCATCATGTCATGTCATAGATCAAACGAAACAAAACGTTTAATCAGTAAGACTCCGGGAGCAGTAAAGGTGTAGGAGGATGGCTGTGATGTGCTCGCTGTTGCCAGTCTGTATCAGGACTCTCAAACTAGACTTTTGAATCAAGTAAGGAGTTAACATTCGTCGATGCAGGATGTGATAAAGGCATAATAAGTCTTTCAGCATTAGAAAAGAAGTGGAATGAGTGAACATGGGAAATGTTACACAGGTGGAGGTAAAGTTTCTTAATGTGGTTATATGGGTGGAGTAAGAAAGGGAGGAATCATAAATGACACCAGATTTCTTTGTAGTAGAAGAAGGTGTGACAAGATCATCCCCAAGAGTGATCAAAGAGGATCATTTTCTTAAGATGAGCTTTAGTGCCAATTGGTAGAACTTTGGTTTTATTGCAGTGTAATTTTAAGAATTGTATTCTATCCAGGTTTTAATTTCACTGAGGTAAGTTGCAAGTTGAGAAAGCTCTGATGAATTTTCACTTTGAAATAGACCTGACTATCCTCTATATAAAAATGATAACTCAGTCTAAAGCTATGAATAACATGGCCAAGGGAAAGCATGTAGATACAGAAAAGCAGAGGATGCAGTTTCATTAACAAGGGGAAGTCAGATGGAGGAACTCCTATGAGAAATTAAGGAACGACGGTTACTTTGGACATGACACATGAGCAGCGTGACCACAACACAACGTGCAATAACTTTTAATTTTATGCAAACTGGACAGTAGCTGCTCAGGAAGAAAGTAACAGTGTTTAGCAGTATAAGGAAAATAAGCCAGAGCTTCCATCTCAACTACAGGCCACATGGAAGAAACCATTGGGAGACATTAAAGTTTGTCTACAGAACTGACATGTTGGTGCACAATGTAATGTTGATGAGTATGCTGCACAGGGAAAGGAGAATCCAGGCCCAGAAATTATAATGGAGGAGTGGAGAATTTGGACAAGCTAATGACTTGCTACAGCTGCAAAAGAAAAACATTATGCTGGACGCTGGCCACAGGCAGTTTTTTTTTTTTTTTTTCCAACATATTGAACATCTCAGAAAAAATGCTTTTATCATCTTGTTCCAGCCTGGGTCCAAGGTTGTACAGAAGTGTCATATGAGACAAATCTTTCTTGGGGAGCAGAGTAAACAATTGGAAAGACCTTGCTTACAACTGGGAAAACATCTGCCAAAGAACCTGCATCTGCAGCCATTGTTAAGATTCAACAGGAAGATGCTTGTGCTGTACCATTCCAATCCACAGAGCAACCAATGACAGCACTAGTAGCTTGTGTGCATGATGAATGTGTGTCTCTCTGTCTTATTTTAGCCTGCTAAACTCTACAGTTGAAGATATGTACCATTGTAGCTACAGTGTTGTGTAGAAAATGAGAAAATTCTGTTCTGCTTGATAAAACAATAGAATGGGATATGTCTGAGGGTAAAGAGTGAACAGGTTTACATTGCTTATTGTTAAAATAAAGTGACCATCTGTTTGGTTGTTTTCCTTTTTCTCCTTCAATAGTACATATGTAACAAAAATGTAATTATAGGTTGAGGGTCAAGAATATTCATGCTTCTCAATGAAAATAAAAATACCAGGCTTGTACACTGCTGTGTTTGTGAACGTCAGAAGTGTGAGGCTGTCCAAAACTATCTTTGATTTGAATGTATTTGAGTATGGTGTGTGGTGACTTATAAGACCACAATATTCCATTAAAATATATTTTACAGCTACATCTTCATAATGTCTTAAGGCCTCAATTCTTCCAGTACTGAACAAAATTAATTTATGTTCTACCCTCCAAATGGAGTCATTTCTACTAATTTTCTTATGAGATAGTGCTATCAAAAGGCTCTTAAGATATTTTAAAACTAAGTGAGCTTTAAAAATACTAACATAAGTAACAAGAACTAATATCAATATTTAAAAAAGAGACATCAAAAGAAACTTACGCCTAATATTTTTAATATATTAATTGATTTATGAAATTTGCTTTTTACTCTAAGATTTATTTTATCCCAACATTCCTGAGCAAAAATAAAGGGTTCTTTTGCCAATGCTGCATCTGCACCACCACCACCTAATCAAAGCACTGTCCTTACATTGATGGATTAAAGGCTAGAAGTCCACATGACCATCATTATCAAATTCTTCCATGAGAACCCTGAATACAGTGAGGACTGATTGAGGTCATTTATGTTAGGTAGAATGCCTAGAGGGGGCTGGGTGGTCTCGTGGCTCGGAACCCCTGCAGCCATCTGGAGTTTTTGTTATTTCTGTCCTCCCTGGGCGTCGGACCTTCCTTTTATTCTATGTTAATTAGCGTTCCCTAATCTTAATTATTTATTGTCTTTTTTCTCTTTCTTTGTCATGTAAAGCACTTTGAGCTACATTGTTTGTATGAAAATGTGCTATAGAAATGTTGTTGTTCATTAGATAGATACTTTATTAATCCCAAGGGGGAATTCACATACTCCAGCAGCAGCATACTGATAAAAAAACAATATTAAATTAAAGAGTGATAACAATGCAGGTAAAACAGGCAATAACTTGTATAATGTTAATGTTTACCCCCCCGGGTGGAATTGAAGAGTCGCATAGTGTGGGGGAGGAATGATCTCCTCAGTCTGTCAGTGGAACAGGACAGTGACAGCAGTCTGTGGCTGAAGCTGCTCATCTGTCTGGAGATGATACTGTTCAGTGGATGCAGTGGATTCTCCATGATTGACAGGAGCCTGCTTAGTGCCTATCACTCTGCCACAGATGTCAAACTGTCCAGCTCCGTGCCTACAATAGAGCCGGTCTTCCTCACCAGTTTGTCGAGGCGTGAGGCGTCCTTCTTATTTATGCAGCCTCCCCAGCACACCATCGCGTAGAAGAGGGCACTCGCCACAACCGTCTGATAGAACATCTGCAGCATCTTATTGCAGATGTTGAAGGACACCAGCCTTCTAAGGAAGTATAGTCGGCTCTGTCTTCTCTGCACAGAGCATCAGTATTGGCAGTCCAGTCCAATTTATCATCCAGCTGCACTCACTCCCAGGTATTTATAGGTCTGCACCCTCTGCACTCAGTCACCTCTGATGATCACGGGGTCCAGGAGGGGCCTGGGTTTCCTAAAATCCACCACCAGCTCCTTGGTTCTGCTGGTGTTCAGGTGTAGGTGGTTTGAGTCGCATCATTTAACAAAGTCCTTGATTAGGATTCTATACTCTTCCTCCTGCCCACTCCTGATGCAGCCCACGATATCCGTGTCGTCGGTGAACGTTTGCATGTGGTAGGACTCCGAATTGTATTGGAAGTCCGATGTATATAGGTTGAACAGGACCAGAGAAAGGACAGTCCCCTGCGGCGCTCCTGTGTTGCTGACCACAATGTCAGATCTGCAGTTCCCGAGACGCACATACTGAGGTCTGTCTGTAAGAGAGTCCGCGATCCATGCCACCAGGTATAAATCTACTCCCATCTCTGTCGGCTTGACCCTAAGGAGCAGAGGTTGGATGGTGTTGAAGGTGCTAGAGAAGTCCAGAAACATAATTCTTACAGCACCACTGCCTCTGTCCAAGTGGGAGAAGGATCGGTGTAACATATAGATGATGGCATCCTCCACTCCCACCTTCTCCTTGTATGCGAACTGCATAGGGTCGAGGGCGTGGTGGACCTGTGGTCTCAAGTGGTGAAGCAGCAGCCGCTCCATGGTCTTCATCACATGTGACATTATCGACTGCATCGGTGATATCTTGGAGAGCTCTTCTTTGTTCCTTCTCCTCCATCCCCAGAAAACTTGTCTCAAACACTGCACTCTGAATATCTATTGTTGTTGGTACAACCATTTTACAGTGTGGAGGTCCTTTTTATTATTAGTGGCTCCTTAAGATAAGACCATAAAGAGTTCAGTAAAACATGTATTTCTATATGTCTATTTAAATATTAATAGATATTACATATATCACTGCTCTGCGTCTCATTAACACATCTGTCCAGTGCCCCTTTAGTGAACGACGTTGTCCTTGTAAGAAACATTAACAAGTTAGCCACACATTGAAAGAGAGAAAGAGAGACCATCTAACTTCAAAATTCTCCATTAGAATATTGCACCCACACCTCCTGATCAAAGGTAAATCTCACTACCATGCAGAGGGCAAAAAACAAAGAATATTACAACCAATAACAATGAGGTATGAGCAAATAATCTGATACACATCTTACAGCAGTAAAGTCAAATGGCACATCCAAGATGAGGTGCAGAGCATACTGAGGGGCACACAAAATAATTTCAAATTAAAATTATTTAATCTGTTTACATACAGTGCAGTACATTACATAATCTGGAACCACAGCAAATAAGTTGCATTAAGCAAAGTATTTCCAGCCTTAAAAAGAAATTTATTTGATTTTTCTCACCTTCAACATGAATACTCCAGTCACCTGACCCAACCAACTGTTGTGGAAGATTCTGCAGTCTAAACCACATCTGTGGATAGTGAAACGTAAAATATGTAATCTATCCTAAATGGTTGTATTGTAAAATATTGTGTTAAAAAGTAAATGTCCAAGTACTGTACATATATTGAAAATCAAATTTATGGAGAACCGCCTTCTTAAAATGACTTTTCAGATGTTATTTTAATTTGTCCAGTCAGGAGGGCTTAAAAACATTCTTGCTACAAAAAGGACAATGGAACTAGGTGCAACATCTGTTGTATTGAGTCAACGATGGTACTGTCTCTCCCTTTTGAATTATGTGTTTTGATAAAAGTGACAAAAAGCAAGATGGGATTAGCCACTTCAAATTCTATATTTACAGTAACTGCTTACAATACTCATTAACAACTGTATTAATTAAGCAATTAAATTTGAATTATTTAGTGCATTGTACATTGAGTATTGTCACAAAGCAGATTTAAATATTTGCAGGCCTTAAACCCTGAGGAAAAAAATGTTGGTGTTGGCACCAGATCATTATTGAACAAAAAATTATTCTGTTTTGTTTTATACAAATTAAGAATAAAGCCGCAACGTTTGAAAGAAAAGACAAAGGGCATATAGGAATGTAGATTCTTTGTAACTTATAGGCTTGACTAAACTAATATATGTTTAGCCTAAATTTGAAGGCTGACAGATAGTCAGAATCTTATACCTCTACAAGAGGTTTATTCCATAAATAGGTGCTTTATAAGCTACCACATAATTTCCAGCTGTAGCATTTTTTTATTCACTCCCTGTGAGAGTGATTGTAAGGAATTACAAGGTCACTCAAATATCAAGGTCCTAAACCATGCAAAATTATTCGTTATAGGTAAGCACCTGATAATCAATAGTGTACCTAATAATAATCAATACAAAATTTGCAGAAAGCCAATGTAAAGAAAACGAAACAGGGCTGGTATATAAACCTATTTCCTGGCTCTTGTAAGCACTTTGGCCACTGTATTGTGAACTAGCTTAAGTCTGTTATCAGCCACAAAACAAATTATTATGGTGGCAACATATATAAAGAGAAATACAAAGGATCAAGTACTGGACCTACGCAGAGGGACTCCATATTTTATCCAGGTTATCTCAGAATATTCAATGTTTATATGTACAAACTGCTAGAGATCACTTAGTTAAGATCTAAATCTGCTGAGTGCCTGACAACTTCTACCAGCAAGTTTTTCCAGTCTGCTCAAAAGAACAAAGCACAGTCTATTGTATCAAAGCAGCACTTAGATCTAATACTATAAGTCTAAAAATGCTGCTCTGATCAGTCAAGTGGAGTCGATTGCAGTGTAAATCATTGAATACTTTGACTAAAGCAGACTCAATATTATGGTGTTGTCTAAAATCTAACTGAAAATTTCCAAAGACATTACTTTTATTTACTTATTTTGCAAAAATACAGATAACTGTTTATTTACAGCTTTCTCTAAATTTTAGAGATAAAAGAACATTTAGAAATTGGTCAATAATTTGCTAGATCACCAGAATCATGAATTTTTTTTTCCTTAAGAAGAGGTTATTAGCGTTTGTAAAAAGTTTAGGTACATATCAAAGATTTAAGAACGAATTTATAATACTTAACTGTGGTTTACCAAAGAGAAAGTAAAAGACCTTTAACAATTATAGTGAGAATATTCAGGCACGTAGAATGTTCAGACCAATTAACTACTGCACCAAGTTCTGAATATTCAATTTGGGCAAAGGATTTTAATTGCACAGTTTTCTTGAAAGCAACCTTGTTTGACACTATCTCACTGGCTGAAAAACAGACATAATTTATTATAAAGCGTCATAGAAATTTCAGCCTTCTCTCTAAATAACCTTCTGATTAAAGAACTTAATAAAATCTTCACTTCTAAATCAAACAGGAAAATGTGGTTTGTTTCCAGAGAAAAGAAAAGGAAAAAATAAGATTTAAAAATTAAATAAAAACTATGTTAAGATTTCTTAGGAAATGAGTGGATGAATCCAATTTATAAAATATATAACGATAAATAGGCGGCACGGTGGCGCAGTGGGTAGCGCTGCTGCCTCGCAGTTGGGAGATCTGGGGACCTGGGTTCGCGTCCCGGGTCCTCCCTGCGTGGAGTTTGCATGTTCTTCCCCGTGTCTGCGTGGGTTTCCTCCGGGCGCTCCGGTTTCCTCCCACAGTCCAAAGACATGCAGGTTAGGTGGTTTGGCGATTCTAAATTGGCCCTAGTGTGTGCTTGGTGTGTTTGTGTGTGTCCTGCGGTGGGTTGGCACCCTGCCCTGGATTGGTTCCCTGCCTTGTGCCCTGTGTTGGCTGGGATTGGCTCTAGCAGACCCCCGTGACCCTGTGTTCGGATTCAGCGGGTTGGAAAATGGATGGATGGATAACGATAAATAATAAAACGGAACTTAAAAGATTTTATGTTAAAATATTGTCTTAAAGTACTCGGAATTTTCCAGTCAACAAGAAAATAGACTGAAGTTATAGCAAAATTCCCTTTTATTGTAATTTGCTTATGATACAATATTAGGTGTCAATTGCCCCAGTTTTTACAAGCCAAACTGAACAGCACTGTAACTAGTGTTACAGTCATTAACAATTACCTTGCTAGCCAAATAACAAACATAGCATACATGTACATTTACTGTTAACTTTTCAACCTGTTTTGAAAAATGTTTTGCAAACTGTACTCTTATAATAATAGTAATAGTAACAACAATACTATACTCCTTTCTTCCATCTTTAAATTTGCTTTATGATTGAGCATGTTGTGCTCGCTTATAAATGGTGATGTCACTTCTGTCTTGAAACTGCTAGTCTAGATCTGCAGTGCCTTATGGTGCTGTAGCTCTGTAGGGAGATGATATTGATGGCAGCAACAATGGTATCAATACTGAGGCTGGTTGGGGATTGCAGCAGTAAGTGAGTGGATTGGTGATAGAGAAGGAAAAGATGACGAGGAAGAGGCACCAAGTTCTTCGAAGTCCATTACTGGATTGAACGGGTCTTCTGTCACTTTCTATTACCACTGCAGTGGGAAGGGAAGAGAGGCCAGAGACTGGTAGCAAGGACTCAGATGTGGCACTCATGTCAAGGAAATTGCCTTACATATTGTGGCAGGTGGCCGGGTGTGGTCATCAGCCGCCTGCCTATTTAAGGAGCCACCTCCCCTCACTCAGGGCTGGAGTCGGGTGAGGAGAAGGACGAGGTCGGAGAGGAGGCGGCAAGGAGTGGCCTAGCGAGAAGAGAAAGAGAGGTGGCTTAAAGAGGAGCCTGGACTTTGGGAGACTGTTGGAGTTTGTGTGGCGGTGCACTTTAAAACTTTGTATATAGTGTAAATAAACGTGTGGTGATGGCTTTAAATGTGTCGGACTGTCTGTGTCCGGGCCGCCCAATTCACAATATGTGTAAACTTTTATCTCTTCTAGTGATATTACCTATAAATTAAATTCTGTCAGACTTTGACTCATCTAATAAGTAAGCTAATTTGTTGTACATCAGAGTAACCAGTATCGACAAAGAACTTACTGTTTCACTACTGTCATGTGCCATACAGCTTTCAGCTGTTCACCCGTCATTTTTATTGTGATGCTGCAGTATGTGTGTTCTTGCATGGTATATGTTTGTACATTCACACATAAAGAGGATAGTGGCATGAACTTTATTTACATATTTCATATTTAAAAATTAGTTTTGTTTTTTTTAACACCTCTGTCTCTTTTTGTCTCATATTTTAGGACGATTACAAACTGGTGACCTAATTTTGGAGGTTAATAATGAGAGCCTGCATGGTGTCACCAATGAAAGGTTAGTTATGTAGATCTGAATTATGCCTACTGCAAAAAACTAATCAAATCCTGTGAAAAGACAGCATGTATAATTTTATTCACTACTATAATACAATGCATATAATGGTAGTGTGACATCTTATTTGTTTTATTTATGAAATGTGTAGTAACCACCAAAAATTTTAAAAATACATTTCTTATTTTTTGACTTATGTTATCAGGTAACTAATTTAATTTACTTTTGTTAGCATTTGCAGGAGTCTGTGAGCAACAGGTGTGCAATCTCTATTGATATATACTGTGCAGTATTAGCTTGTCTACCTGGGATAAATCAGGAGAGTAGTAAAATGTATGTTACATGCATAAATTAAATAAAAAAACACATCTGACACTTACAACCTCCTCATCATGTCAGTAGGACATTTATTTTTTTAGTATTATTTAGTATTTAATGCTTCTGAGGTTGTCAAACCCTTGTGAAATGTTACTATGATATTAAGTGAAGGATTTAGAGAAATAGAAGTAATTTTTCCACAAAGAACACTTTGTAGAACCATATTAATAATTATCTTAATTCAGTAATAATATTGAAATGTTATAAATTATTTGGAATGCACCACAGTTGAAATGTACAACTTAATCACTGTGAGGGTCAAGAAGACCATACCCAGAGCAGTGCTTTTGTCAAATCTCCATGAAGTGTCTGCCTCCTCTTGCTCCTGTCATCTCAAAAAGCTTGTTACTCCAGCTCATTGA